>NC_134355.1:358570723-358870723 GCF_048569485.1 Anomaloglossus baeobatrachus
TGGAGAACCTCGAACCTCGAACCGCGCTCAACTCTAATTATGAGTATAGCGTGTACGAATAGTTAGGTACTTGCTCAACTCTAGTCTTTAACTATAGCAATGGCTGTCAGCATCCAGTGTACAAGTCACTGGGACCTCATTTATGAGAATTACATCAGATTAAGAGCAATCTAGTTGCCTATAGCAACTAGAGTGCAGCTTTCAGCATTGAAGTTGCTTACACAAATTTTGCCCAAAGAATCTTAAAGAATTAAAGCTACAATGCCCAAAGAGTCACTCTCAGAGGGGCAATACCCATATAATTGCTAAGGAAGGGCAAATCGGAATAGTTTCTCCAAAGTCTGTAATTATAGCAACGGCTGTCAACAACCAGTGCAGAAGTAACTGGGGCCTCATTTACGAGACTTGTCTCACAGTAATATTGCTCTGGTTACCTATAGCCACAGCCAGGGCCACCATTAGGGCATTACTACCCTTACTGGTCAACAGAAGCAACAAGGTTGTCTTGGACCAGGCCCCGATCTGGCCCTCCCTTTTCTGCTTCCACTCACTGTGCCCCAGAGGCAGAATTCAGCAAGTTTTGTATTCAACTGGACATGCAGATGGACATTTAGTTGAAATATATTGCTTCTTACCAGCCCAGGAATAGTTAACCACCGCTAGCCAATAAGAGGCTGGCAGCTGATGTCAGTGCACATGATGCCAGAGTGACTTCACTGTCATGCACCAGCGTATCTAGCACCACATATGAGGAAGAAAGAGATCATCGCTGAACCACAGCTATGTGAGAAGGAACTCTTTTTGTCATGATTGACTCCTGGCTCAGCTGGAGCTGAGCCTTTTTTTTAGTTTCCCTTCTGATGCAAGTCACGTTAGGGGTTAATCCTTTCTGCCTCGTTCTGCAGATCAGGCTGCTTTATTAGGGCACTGTTTCTCTTGGACTTCGCCAGTGATATTTCTGGCTCTGCTGTGTTCTGCTCTTGAGTGACCTGTTGTCTGCCCTGCCCCCTCCGGACCTCCGTGTTCACCTAACCTGTTAACCTCCTCTGTTGTCTGTTTCCATCAGTGGCTCTCCCGCTATCTCCCTGTTCGTTCCTTATCTGTTTACCTTTATTCTGTCTTGTCTTCCCACTCCCCCTCGCTTCTAGGCTCTGATTTCCCGGCTACTGACTATTTGCTTCCCTCTGACTACGTTTAGACTTTGCCCTTGTGTACTTACAAGACTTCATGTTGTGACACGGCTTTCTGACGATTCTACTGCCATCTGGTGGGCTTGACTAGTATTACCTCTGCTAGGGAATTCCCTGCTCATAAGTTTCCTCCACTTTTATGCCCCCTAGTGGTTTACCAGTTAACTACCTTCACAGATAGTTTCAGGAATCCTCTCAGTCCCACATTACTGCGCTGTACTGCTATTGTACATCTTAGAGTGCAGCGTGACAGGTTTTTTTGTACAAAAGGCCGCATATTGGGACAGACAAATGAGGGCAGGATGAAGAATTATATGGGGGCAGGATGAAGAAACATATGGGAGCAGGATGAAGAAACATATGAGGGAAAGATGAAGTAACATTTGGGCAGGATGAACAAACATATGGGGGCAGAATGTAGACATATGGGGCAGAATGAAGAAACATGGGGGCAGGATAAAGAAACTTATGGGGGCAGAATGAAGAAACATGGGGCAGAATGAAGAAACATATTGGGGCATAATGAATAAACATATGGAAACAGGATTAAAAAAATATGGGTGCACAATAAAGAAACATATAGGGGCAGGATGAAGACACACAGGGGTAGGATGAAGAAACATATGGGGACAGGATGAGAAAACATATGAGGACAGGATGAAGAAATGTATGAGTGCAGGATGAAGTAACATGGAGGCAGGATGGAGACATATGGGGAAGGGTGAAAAACTTGTGGAGCAGGATGAAAAAATGTATGTGGGTCCGATGGGATAACATAAATTTGTGGAGGCAGACTGAAGACATGAGGGCAGGATCAAGAAACATGTAGGGGCAGGATGAATAAACATATTTGGCAGGAGGGGAAAACATATGGGGCTAGATGAAGAAACATATGGGGGCAGAGTGAAGAAACATATGGGGCAGGATGAAGAAACAAATGGAGACAGAATGAAGAAATGTATGGTGGGCAGGATGAAAAAATGTAGGGGGGCAGGATGAAGAAGCATGGGAGAAAAATGAAACTTATGGGGGAAAGATGAAGAAACATATGGGGCAGAAAGAAACATATGAGGGCAGGATGGAGAGATATGGAGGCAGGATGAAGAAACATGGGGGCAGGATAAAGAAACATATGGGAGCAGAATGAAGAAACACGGGGCTAAGATGAAGAAACATATGGGGGCAGAGTGAAGAAACATATGGGGCAGGATGAAGAAACAAATGGAGACAGAATGAAGAAATGTATGGGGGGCAGGATGAAGAAGCATGGGAGAAAGATGAAACTTATGGGGGAAAGATGAAGAAACATATGGGGCAGAAAGAAACATATGAGGGCAGGATGGAGAGATATGGAGGCAGGATGAAGAAACATGGGGGCAGGATAAAGAAACATATGGGAGCAGAATGAAGAAACACGGGGCTAAGATGAAGAAACATATGGGGGCAGAGTGAAGAAACATATGGGGCAGGATGAAGAAACAAATGGAGACAGAATGAAGAAATGTATGGGGGGCAGGATGAAAAAATGTAGGGGGGCAGGATGAAGAAGCATGGGAGAAAGATGAAACTTATGGGGGAAAGATGAAGAAACATATGGGGCAGAAAGAAACATATGAGGGCAGGATGGAGAGATATGGAGGCAGGATGAAGAAACATGGGGGCAGGATAAAGAAACACGGGGCTAAGATGAAGAAACATATTAGAGCAGGATGAAGAAACATATGGGTGCAGAATGAAGACACATAGGGGCATGATGAAGAAACATATTGGGGCAGGATGTTGTTGAGACACAGAAGAAAAAACTGAGGTATACAGCTCAGAAGATTCAGAGACACATAAGTACTGCTCACTCCTCTCATCAAACTCAATAGTAGCCGACAGACAGGCAGGAAGCAGGACAGGTTGGCAAGAAGGAACCACAGAAGATGGGGATGGGAGGACGCCAACCAGGCAGTTCCAGTGACATCTCAGTCCCCAGTAAAGCACCTCACTGGATTTCCAGTCCAGAACTGGCTCAAGAGCACTGAGCCAAAGCAGACCTAGAAGAAACAAACAAGATAAGTTTGGAAGCACAAGGAAGGAGATCTTCTCTGAATGCATATATACCACGAGTAGTTGCACAGGCTCAGAAACAAACATATAGGTTTAGATAGGAACATTCTATCAATGTATGGCACTGACAAGGGCTTCAGAAGGTGTAGGATGAGGATCTGGTAACTGTCTACCACAGCTCACTGACCGAAACTCCCGACAGAACCGGAGTCCAGATGAGCCGACTCAGAGAACTTAACTCTTCCACAGGATATGGACCAATACTGGATCAACAAAAAAGAAGGATTGCATTCACCAAGGGTGATCTTTCCTACCAAGTCCAGGCAAGAGACTTCAAAGGACAAGTTTGGACAAGGTGCTCTGCTCCTCCACACATTGGCTCGGTGATTTTCACATTGTTGATCAGACATTTTGATACTATTTACTTACATAGGCTCAGGGACAGGAGCGAAAACTGGAACCTGGGAAGTAAAAGGCTTCTGGAGGGATGGAGCCAAGTGAATAGGTTTCTTCATACTGGAGATTTCCTTGGAACGTTCCTGGAACTTATGATCAACTCGCATGGCAAAGGAGATAAGATCATCCAGAGCAGCAGGAATATCAAGACCAGCCAGTTTGTCCTTCATTCTCCAGGATAGACCTTCCCAAAACGTGAACGCCAGTACCTGATCATTCCACCTTAATTCAGAATTGAAGGTGCAGAACTGAACTACATACATTCCCACAGTCAGAATTTCTTGACAAAAGTGCAGAAGAGAGGATGTAGCCAAAATGACCCAAGTCGGTTCCTCAAAAACTTTCCAGAAGGCCTGCAGAAATTTCAACATGTCAGTGGTAATTGGGTCATTTCTTTCCCACAGGGTATTGACCCAAGCAAGAACCTCTTTTCAGAGGTTCGACATCATAAATGCGCCCCTTTGGAATGGTCTGAAGAAAACTGATTGACCAACAGCTCAAATTGCAGGGTACACCGGTTGATGAAACCTTGGCATTGCTTAGGATCACCATCAAAGTGAGGTGGGGCAGCCAGAGGAGGACAGGATGCAGACAGACCTGGAGCATTGAGGTGGACTCACTGACTGTAGGCGGGCCAGAAGTTGATTTTGTTGATACTGCATCTGTGATACCTCACCGTACAGTAAAAAAAACAACAGAGGCGCTCCAATGGGTGACTCGATCACCTGGAAGGGGTGCAGTGATTCCTTTGTGGAAAGGCTCACCTGGGGTAGTTATGCAGTAATGCACAACTGTGTTGTTAAGCAGGATAGATATGACTGCTGCTTGATCACTCCGGGGTCTTCACAAATAGCAAGGGAGAAATAGAGAGCGATGTCACAGGTGATGTCAGTGTAAAATCCCTTTATTAAACTTCAAGCAATACTTTTCCAGGACAAAGCATCCTCTTCTTCAGGCATGTTAAAAACACAGGACTCTCTTCACATTATATAGGATTGTATACACCTGATTCCGACATCGGTCTAATCTAATGATAAGAGAGTTTCAAAATACTTCAATTCACGATACTCATAACGAGTACTGTCTAATACTCGCATATGCATTCTGAATATTGTGTGCAATGCAAGTCAATGTGGAATACTCAAATGTAACGAGTAACCCGAATTCTGCACTATTCGCTACTTGCACAAACAGTGCGGCATTCGGGTTACTCGTTACATTGCGAGTATTCCCCATTGACTTGCATTGCACACACTATTCGGAATGCATACGCGAGTATTAGATAGTACTCGTTACGAGTATCGCAAATCCGATATTTCAAAACTCGCTCATCATTAGTTTCATCAATTCCCATATTAACCCTTTAGCTTCTAAATATGCATATAATCAACTTGCATATACACACAAGCAGCTTTAGGTACAAAATACACATTTTTTTTAAAAAAATATAAAATAAATGCATATAACCTTCTTTAAACAATATTTTTCTCATTAAAATCAGAAAAATATACAAATAAACATATATAAGGACCTATAGAAGTGCCAATCTGCGCAAAATGGAGGTCGTCCAGCTCAGTGCTCTTGTCTGTACTCTCTCCCCGTTTACATGAGCACTGTGGCTGCTGATTTTATATACCTGGATCAGTTAAAGAAGAAAACTTTCACGATTGAAGTGTGCCACTGTTCTGTGTTCCTGGATCACTTATAAGTAATCTGATGAATATTATACTGATGTAACAAAAGCCAATAAACAATAACTTTTTGTCATGCATCATTTATATTTCACATGTATATACAGTATTGTTTAACCTGTATTATGGACTCAAATCAAGTAAAAAGTGGCCACTTATTGCTTTTATTTTTTTCTTACTGCTCCCAAGTATTCCATTTATTTATTTATATATTTTTAAATTGGCCATACAGTTTCAGAGATATTGGCTTTTTTACTTTATCCACCCAATATGGTACATTTTCTGATATTTCTCAAGACTGTCGCAGAATTCTCTAGGGACATGTCTTTAGAATGTTTTGCATAATTATCACATGACAAATGCCACCTTGGTAAAGTCTCAAAAAAATTGTGTATTTGTGCAAACTAACTAAAAAGGCCCATCTGGAACCATAAGGCAGATTAAAGAAAAAAAGTTCTAAATACTCAGGGGAGCAGCAGCAAAAAAAATAAAAGCAAGAGCTGACTATTTTTGACCTGGTGACAGGTACTACTTAACATATAAAATATTTTTTAGTTGTTTATACATCCTGTGAGTCTGGATAAAAGTATCTGGATAATTTACCGTATTTGTCGTTTTATAAGACGCACCGGATTATGAGATGCACCCCAAATTTAGAGATTAAAAAAGGTATAAAAATGGTCGTGTTATACTCCGGTGTTGTCTTACCAGAGGGGGGCAGCAGTGGTGGTGAAGCTGGGTCACAGGAGGCAGAGGTTTAGCTGGCAGCTGCGGAAGGTCAGTGGCAGCAGCTGCGGCGGGTCAGTGGCAGCAGCGGCGGCGGGTCAGTGGCATCAGCAGTGGCTCCAGGTCAATGGTGAAGCAAGCCGGTGCGGTGCGTGTCCCAGTCTGTCCGCGGTCCCGGTTCAAATGATGGCGCCTGGAGTGGCACATGCGCAGATGGAGCTCTCTTCCAAAGGCTCCATCTGCGTACGTGCTGACTACCGGAACGGTGCTAGCGCAGATGGAGCTCTCATCCAAGAGCTCCATCTGAGCACGCGTTGACTCCCATCACTATCATTTGAAACTGGGACCACGGACACACTGGGACATCTGCCGCACAGCCACCGCAGTCCACACTGCCACCCAATGGCACACACAGAGTGGCAGCCAGCAGGCCGCCCACCCACACAGAGAGGCAGCTGGCCTCCAGGACAGAGAGGCAGCGGCCCCGACAGGCACCCAGCTGCCCGCACACAGCCACAGGCACCTGGCTGCCCGAGCGCACCAGGTCGCTGCACAGACAGCCCCCCCCTGGTAAGCTATATTCGAATTTTAAGACGCACCCCTCATTTTCCTCCCACATTTTTGGGAGGAAAAGTGCATCTTATAATCTGAAAAAATATGGTACCTTATTTAAGAAAAGCTAAAATAAATCATGAAAAATGTTTTTTTCCTGAAATTATACATTACTGTCTTAAAAAGAGCATTATAGTCTCTATACCTTTCTGTAAGATGCATAATAAGCATATAATGAATATTAAGTTGTACGGACACCCTTGTAACTCTATTTTATTAATTACTACCTCCATGAAAAATTTCTTTAAAATTCTTTAAAAACATATTTGTCTAAATAGTGACTATAAAACCTTTGTAATCTGATCCTCTATTATCAGAACAAAAAAAAGACTCATGACTACAACATTAAAAAAGTGTAATCAATTTACCAGACAATTCTATATCTAATGAATTTGAAAATGTGGAGTCTTCTCAACTTTGTGGCTGTTGATGCATTTCTACATTATTGAAATTTAAAAGGATTTCTAGATGTGTTTAAATTGAAGCCCTAGAATGTGAAAGATTCCAGTTTAAAAATGTAGACTAATTCCAAAGAATACATTGCTCAACCATTACTGCTCAATATGCTCACTTATCATGAGAGTGGTCACCCGGGTGTCATTTATGGTCTTCTCACTTTAATAGCTTGTCTTATCCATATTCTCTCTCAGTCCTGAATCCCCTGTTATCAGAAGTATATGCCTCCGATGTGTTTCAGATTTACAGGTACATTGTTGTAATACTGATGTATGAGCATAAAGCGATGAGAAATATAATTCTAAGCTATAGACCCTGAAATCCCAGATAGGGTGGAACACAATTTTCAGTACAAAAATAAGACTTTGTAACTATGTCTTTGTTGCCAGCTGATGTTACAGGCATACAAAATTCATGAAGATATGTTTTCAAAGATCCCTTAGAGAAAGGTGGACTTTGTACAAGAATAAAGAGAGGCATTACATTCAA
Source organism: Anomaloglossus baeobatrachus (assembly GCF_048569485.1). Classification (NCBI taxonomy): domain Eukaryota; kingdom Metazoa; phylum Chordata; class Amphibia; order Anura; family Aromobatidae; genus Anomaloglossus; species Anomaloglossus baeobatrachus. Next base: position 358,578,396 of record NC_134355.1, read on the forward strand.
TACAGCATAGTGCTGCAGCCATAAAAGGAGAAAAGAAATTGCTGCAATGCTAACTTTAAGCATTCCTATTTTCCCAGCTGATAAATATATGGAAAATCCAGCCTGAAAATAATGAAAAAAAAACCTTACTTCCTTCAAAATTTAAATAATTAAATATTAACATTTAGTAGATAGTTGAGATGACAATTTATTCAAATGGAATTGAATTTTCCTCAATGTTGCAAAAAAAATATTTTTTGCTATATGCCACATGTTAATTCAGCAATATGGCAACAAGTTGTGGCCATCATTTTGCTAAATCCTAAAGGGCTAGCAAAAGGTTAAAAATAATAATACTCTCCTCATTACTCACTCTTGCTGCCAGTAGACCAAAATCTGGTCCTCCAGATTTATGAGTTTCCTCTCCCCCATCAACTGCATCTTCTTCAGTCTGCCTCACTCTATGTCGCATGTTCTGGAACCATGGAGGCCTCTGGCTACATTACACTGAGTAGAAAGGTTTCCAACTTGATTTTTAATTTTTTTGGATGGCTTGTGACAAAGTCTCAGAGAAACAATTTTTTTTACGGACATATTGGAAAACTATAATACATCATTTTCACAATAATTGATGCATGTCTACAGACCATAGTACTGATCAGGAGACATCAGCTACATTAAGTATGACCTGTAAAATAATGGTTATGTCAGGATTCCACCAAGGGGCGCAGAAGCCGAGTGGACACAACTCTCCCTAAAGCAGTAGAAAGCTCACAGGACACACACACAGATAACGAGTAGTTAGTAAGTAGAGTCAGCATCAGGAGGTCTTGTCAGAACAGAGGGAATGAGCAAGCCATAAACCGGGTGGAAGCATGAGAGTTAGGAGCCGAGAGCACATAGATACCAAAGCAGGAAGCAGAGACAAGGTCAGGTAACATTACCAAAGTCAGAAGTCAGGAGATCAGTAAGAGCAATGGGGGGGGGGCAGGGACCGGGACGGAGGACGAAGGACAGGACCGGGTCAGGGATAACAGGGAAGACAAAGAAAACACAGGAGATGGAGGTCTGGGAATGGTCAGCTGGGTAGGAGGACGGATCAGGTAACTCACAAAACCAGAAGCGCACACTTAAATACAGGAGTTATCACTGGCGACGCTCCAGGGATACCATGCCAAGATAAAGCAGCGTGAGTCCCAGAGCGATGCACTACAGAGCAAGACCCACCCACCAAACTTAACCCCGCAGGGACCACCAGAAGCAGTTATGACAGGTTTTTTCAGTCAAAATAATCTGTATAAACAGGAAACTTTTTTAAGAACAGATCAAAAATGTGTCCTGGAATTTCTGGATGGTTGGCCACAAGGGACATTCAATTTGCAGCAAATAAGTTCAATGCTAATAGAATTTTCTTGTAAAATCCACACTATTATCGTATTTGAATCTTAGCAGATTTGATCATGACTATGAGTTAGGATACATTCATGTTACACAATAGCACTACTATATTCCTTGTGCTATTGATTAACATCTTATATAACTTAATATAGTAAAATGCTATCTAGTGAGGTCCTCATGCTTTGCATAACTATGATATATCAGTTATAAAAGCAATAACATGTTGGTTATTTTGAATTACAATGTCACAATCTAATGTACTCTAGCCCAATTTTCTACCTGGGAAAGACCAAAAGGACTTTATAAATTGAGAGAAAGGGAATTTGTAGAACATTTTTAGCCCTTTTTTTCTGTGAAGTTTTTGAAAAAGACAGCCTTTTGTAAAAATCTGTCTACTCAAAAGTTGGTTCCATGAAAAGACTTTGCACAAGCCCCTACACTTTAAATTGAGAATGTTGTGGCCGGCATCACACTTGTGATTGAGTCGCATGAGAGCAAGCGAGAAAATCTCGCATAGCACTCAGACCAATGTTAATCAATGAGGCAGCTTCGATCTGCTTTTTTTTCTCAGACCAAATTGGACTGAGAAAAAAACGCAGCATGCTGTGATTTCTAGAGTTTCTCGTGGGAGACTCTCCAATGCAAGTCTATCCGTGCGATAAAAAACCGAATATCACACGGACCATCCTAGTAACGTCCGTTTTTCAAAATACAATTCTATCATGTAGAAGAGAACACTGTAAATGCTTTTGTACATGACTGTAAATGAGTAACAGCTGCTGAGGAAAAAAACTGATTGCACACTGACAGCACACTGACAGCCCACGGATGAAAAGTGAGAAAAAAATCGTCCTACTCTCCTGCATGAGAATCAGACTGATTTTTCAATCATAAGTGTGACGCTGGCCTAACAAAGGTAAAAAAATATGGATGTGGTTTGATTTAGATAGTATTTTTAAAAATGTAGTTGTTGATTCCAAATACTACCGCTGGTAAATATTAGAGATGAGTGGATGTTTTAAAATTCCAATTCACCACCATTGCCAAATTTTCACAGGAACTTTGATTCACACTAAGTAAATTTGCTTAAAACTCAAAACTGGAAAGCTTGTAATTGCTTGGAAAATACTTGTGTGGAGAGGAGACAGAGAGAGAACCTCGCCGATGATAAGCAGTGACACACTATAGAAGAAAAAAAGTGAATATTACTGATCGTAAGAGCTTACATTCTATAGGAGATGACATGCTGAGTATAAAAGCTTATACTCTACAGGAGAAAAAGAGGATTCCGCTTATCATAAGAACTTATATTCTGAGTGAGAGAACCTCACTAATGATAAGAGGTGACACACTATAGAAGAAAGAGAGTGAATATTACAGATCATAAGAGCTTACACTCTATAGGAGAGGACCTGCTGAGCATAAAAGCTGATACACTACAGGAGAAAAAGAGGATTCCGCTTATCATAAGAAGTTATATTCTATAGCAGAGAGAGAGAGTACCTCACTGATGATTATAGATTACACACTATAGAAGAGAGAGAGTGTTTATCACTGATCATAAAAGCTTAGATAGACTCTATAGAAGTGAGAGGACCATAGTGATCTTAAGAGCTTAGACCCTATAATAGAGGATCTGCTGAGCATAAAAGCTTACACTTTATAGGAGAAAAAGAGGATCCGCTTATCATAAGAAATTATATTCTATAGGAGAGAGAGAACCTCACGAATGATAAGAGGTTACACACTATAGAAAAGAGAGTGTTTATCACTGGTCATAAATGCTATACGAGAGAGAGGAGTGTACTAATCATAAGAGCTTACACTCTATAGTAGATGACCTGCTGACCACAAGAGATTGCACTCTACAGGAGAAAGAGAGGATTCCTCTTCTCATGCCAACTTATATTCCATAGGAGAGAAAGAGAGTGAGAAAACCCCACTGACCAGAAACATTTACACACTATGCAAGAGAGCAAGATAAAGGATCTCACTGACCGTAAGACCTTACACTTTACAAGACAAAAAGAGAAAGGATCCCACTGATCATAAGAGCTTAAACTTTACAGAAGAGAGAGACTTACCCAGAAACTCTGGAAATGGAAAACCACTGTGCCATATAAATTGTGCTCCACTGGGGACTGCTAATCTGTGATAGCCCACATTCGAAATACCACTGTACTATGTATTTTAATACGCTAGATGTCATAGTGATTATATAGTGGAGCCTGTACCAGCCTACAAAAAGACATAATCTGGATCTCTGATGCTTCAGCAGTGTGGGAAGTGGTGCTAGGCAAGTTTTTTTTATTGAGAGCCTCAAAGTTTTCAAATTCGCGTGAAACGTGAATTTCAGGAATTTTGACTTACACTTAGTTTGCAGATCGATCTACTCATTGTTCGTGACTATATAATACCTCTATATGTACAAAAATATATAAGCAATAATTTAGCTTTTAGTGTGTAAAGTTGATTGTCTGATACATAGTTTCAAATCTCGTTAAATAAAGTAGACCTGACTCCCTTCTTGTCAGTGATATAGAAAGTTCATTGTACTGAGAATTATATGTTCAAAAAGCTTTAACACTGTATATCCATAGAGACTCCCTGATGTCAACTACAAAATCTCTATTAATTGCTTAATCAATATGCAAAGGGGAAAAGGAAAAGGGTTAACTTGCGCTGTCATGTGGAATAGGAAGATGATCACTTGAGAATAAAAACGTGATTTATTATTCAACGCGTTTCAGAGTCTTGAAAACTCCTTCAGGAGTCAAAATCACTGATGTACATTGATTGAGTGATAAACTTTGTAGAGACTGTGGAGATTGTGGGTTGGGATGTGCGAGTGGATGGGTTGACAAATCTTATTTTTAGACATTAACAGTTACCTGTTTGTAAGACTCATAAATCATAAATGGGAATAAATTAAAGCTATAAAAAAAGTAAATCTTGTATTTCCATTTGATAAGTTCATACCCAGAATATGTAGTAAAGTTTACTTTAAGAAAAAAAAATAATGGCAGATGGTAGATTGGTAGCTTTAATTCATTTATTGGAAAATTGTCATCTGCCCGAAAATATTATGAGATGCTCATAAAAGGGGTCTTTAGGTTTCATGTTTGTTTTGGCTCTCAAAGGGATCAAACTATATAATTAACATTCTGCTGATATTTAGCTGACAGATGTATGTTTTGCAATCTCTGCTGATATTTAGCTTTTAAAATAATGTGAGTTATTCATTTAACATTTCTCATATGTAAAACTATTTAACAAATAAAGAAATAGTTAAATAACACTTTGTAAGTAATATGTTAATTCCATAGTGATTAAAAAGCATCTAACATGCTATAAAACAAATATTATATAACATTGTTCACTATTCACATCTGTAGCAAAAAATATTTCTCGCTTGATTTCCTTTCTTATAAATTGCATGCTCATTTAGAAAGACTTGAGATTATGGTTATTGATTGTGTAGTCATTTTCCCGTTCTGTATAGCACTACTGCTATCAATATGATGGCATTCTATAAATACTGAATAACAATAATGAGAAATTACACAATTATCCGGCATATTCTCTTTCAGGAAGGGAAATGGTGAGGATAGATCATGTTGTATTGAAAGTTTGTAACTGCAGCTATATTGGGGCACGATTAATTTTGCCGGCAGCAGCTCATTTTCTGACAATAAAAATGTAAAGGTTTCTCTTATTATTTTAAAGCATCACAATGTATTTTATCGTTGCAGTCATGAAGTGGCTCAGCCCAGACCATTACTGAAATACGACTCTAGTAAATGATTTTTTAAAAGCGTCTTGCCATTCTATAAAGAAAGTCATATTGAAGGAGCTGTAACATCAATAGCTAATGTAAATCTATTCTTTCTAAAGTATTGTTGCTTATGGAAACATAAGTGTCTTTTCCTCACAGAAAATAGCGGCCAAGAACAAAAAAAAATCAATATAAATTTAATAAGAGACTCAGGTAATAAAATCCCAAATCTTGCAAAATCTCCTTTTAGGCGTAGATTTGTTTGTTCATCACAAATATAAATTCCAGTCTTTTTATAAATGATATATTGGCACTATAAAAATGAAAATATGGCATTTAAGCAAGTTTGATCATACATTTTCTGCTTTTAATTTATTAAATAAGAAAATGCACATATTTTATCAACTACAAAAAAGCATTTTATGCTAATATATAACCTTCGAATATAAAGGCATGAAATTGAATGAAAACTTTTTATTTAAAGGAACCATTTTGCACAGATATGTTGTGTTACTTGCCTACTGCTAGTGAAGCATTAAAAATAAGTGTAGAAATATTCTATACCACAGTATTGTAATCTCGATAGTATACATATAGTTAGCAATATGCAAATATCAATTGAAGGAGAGCTCTTTCTTGCCATTTAAGGGGTTATCCGGTCAAGGCAACACTATTCAGATTGGATCCAACCTAATGATTAGCTAGTCAGAACAGACATTGAAAGGAATGGCCGGCCACATAGTTCCTGGGCAGTAGCTGTAGTCCCCTAGAATGTTCACTGTTACTAACAAAGGTTGATTTTGCACATGTGACTGCCCACTATCAATTCTAAGTATCTAAATAAAGCTTATGAAAAAATTATCTCTATTGTAAAAATGGATCGGAAATGGATAGAATCTGCTCCTTCTCTAACAAAACTGCTGGAATTTTGTGTTGTGAATACATTTGGACTGGATTCCAGTTTGCGGCTCCCTCTTGTGATCAGTGCTGGTAGTGGAGTTGGCTTGCTGAATAGAAACCAGACAGCTGAGGATGATTGGCAATCAGGTTGTTCTGACTGGGCCTGTATAACTGAGTAGTGTTCTCTTGTATCTTGCCGGTGGTCAATGTTGTCGCCTGTGTGCTCAGGAAATTCTGAAGCCAGCCCTTCCTTCTCTGTCTACGAGAACTCCTTTCAGATAAGTTTTGTTTTTATACCTCTGCTGGTGGTTTCCATTTATTTTGTTTTGTCATGGTACTAATTTCAGTCCTTCCACTATACTAGTGTTTGTTTGGATCCCAGTAACACCAGAGTCCTAATATAGTGAGGGCAGAGTCTGTGTTGACTCAGTATTTTTCCTTATCAGGCGTGTTTGTTCTTTTTCTAGGGTATTGCACGGCTGCAGACAGTGCTCTTTTCTGTCCTTTCCTATTTAGATAGTTTGGGCCTCATCTTTGCTGAATATGTTTTCTACCTGTGTATTGTATTTTCCTACATCACCATAATCTTTATATGTGGGGGGGCTATCTATATCTTTGGGGACTGCTCCGAGGAAGATTAGTCTTTCCTGTATTTCACTCTGTAGGAATAATTTGCATATGATCCTCCTGAATTGTAATTATTCTCCGGCTGTGTCAAGGCGACCACGTCATCCTATGCACATCTCACGGCTACTTCTAGTTGTGTGTTAGTGTTAGGTCTGCAGTTCACTGAGATTCCAACCATTCTGGTAACATTCTGGGTTTCCTAGTTTTTTGTCCTTTTTCTGATCCTCCTCAGTCACTGAATCATAACAGTGTTGCTTTAAATCTTCATCCCCTGTTCCTGGTCTTATACTCGCCCTTTTCATCTGTTATTGGGGTTGCTCCACTTGGTTTTCTCCAGTTTTGACCTGCCAGCTGCTCCAATGTTTCATGGAGCATGCTAGAGATTACAATGCATTACAAGTCTATGAGACCTTTGTTCTAGCTCTCATAGACCTGTATTGGGAGCTTGTGACGAGTGATGAGCAAGCACTCGGTGCTCGGTACTTGTAACGAGCATTTGGACACTTGAACAGGCTCTAATCATGTGCCGAGTATAATATAATTCAATTGAGAACTCAAGAATTTTTTCGTAATATGTTCCGGAAAAATGCTTGAGTTCCCCATTGACTTCCATTATAGTCGGCACACAAGTCAAGTCTTTCTGAGCATCCAAATTGCTCATTGTGAGTACTGAGCAAGAGCATGGTAGTGCTTGCTAATCATTACGTTTGACATATCTTCTGACTTCAGGCTATTTAGAACATTTAGAAGTTGCGGTCACAAAATGGCACAGTAGGACCGGAGTGACGCTAAAAAAAATTAAGACACTGAGGAGTGAGTATAAAACCGGGTTGCAAGGGACTTACATTTAAAGAGAACTTGTCTGTGCCAATTTTCAAAAAGGAGTCAAGTCACTAGATAATCAGTGACCTGTACAAAGGAGGCAGGCAGAGGGGCAGAGGAAAGAAAACTCTACTGCCCAAGTCCCACACCGATGCATGGATTATGTCATCATGAAAACCAAAGATTGCATTTCTTCACTCCAGGTAACCATTTAATCAGCAACGCAGCACCATTATGGCCATGTATTTACTTTATAGTACTAATTTCTGCTGACAGTTTCTCTTTAAGGCACCACTCCAATGGTGAAATAAAAAAAACAAAACACTGGAGTGATGCTTTAAAGAGAACCAACTAGCAGGATTTTCATATATAAAGTAAAGCCAGGGATATACTGATGCTAGGAATGTAAGCATACCTTATGTTATGAGATTGGATGTTTTATTTCAGAAATATGTCTAAGTAAACTTCCAGTAATGCAGTGCTATTTGATTAATAGCAGCTATAGAATATCTAATATGTGTGCTGGGTTTTGCTATGTATTCCTGCCCCTGTCTGCTACCTGACCTTTACTCCTAAAGATATTTGCAGATGAAGATTTCCTTCCAATCGTGGACATGACTGCAGTAGTTGTATGCTCCATGGGCATATAATGGGGTAGTGACATGCACAAAGTGGTCAGATAAGCCCCCCTCTCACCATACTCTAATTTCTTTCTACATTATGTGCTCTTGTTTCTCTTTATCTATTTTCTACTGCCTGGCCTTGGTAGATGCTAGACTGTATGGGCTCCTTCCAGGTATGAGTCATTGCTGTCATGTGATAGGGGCGTGTTCAAAATGCAGCCCATACAGTCTAGCATCACCCAGGCCAGGCAGCAGACAGGCGTGAAAATAGATAGTAAAACCCGACCCACCTATTAGCTATTCTGTAGCTGCTATCAATCATACTAGCAGTGCATTACTGGAACTTTACTTGCACATATTTCTGAAATAAAACCTCTAATCTCAGAACAAAAGCTATGCTTACATCCAGCATCCTAGCACCAGTATATCACTGGCTTTATTTTATATATGAAAATCCTCTTGGTTGGTTCTCTTTAAGCAATATGATGTGCTTTTAAACAGATCAATTTTATTAAAGAAGTTATCATTGTTTTAAAAGACCATCCCTTAATATTAAGCTAAATAAAATATGCCCCTCCTAGCACCCCAATTACGCAGCTGAAATGTATGGCAAAATAATTAATGTTTAACTTTTAGTTAGTGGGAACTAAAGGCCCCTATACATATTAAATTAGTGATGGCCAGACTTGCTTATATTGGCGTGGTCAGTCATCAGCCTAATGTGTATGGGGGAAATCGACTCTAAGGACTAGGATTTTGGACTGCCAATCCTTTTGTTCTCTCAAAGATAAGCCGCTGTCAGAGATGTCTGACAGTGACTCTCTCACAAACAGAACATTAGAGCTTAGAAAAAGTGCCATGGTTATTAAACAGAAGGTCATCTAACTTGTTCAAGCTGTTTACAAATGTTGTATATATTTAGGCTATGTGCGCACAGTGCGTTTTTCGCGGCGTTTTTGCGCGTTTTTCGGGTGCGTTTTTGGCCTCAAAACTGCATGACTTTGCTTCCCCAGCAAAGTCTATGAGTTTTCAATTTTGCTGTCCGCACACAACTGTTTTATTTAAGCTGCGTTTTTGAGCTTAAGGCTAAGTTCACACACTGCGTTTTTTTGACACTGCGTTTTTGTGCGTTTTTGGACGCTAAAAACGCACAAAAACGCACCCGCGTCAAAAAAACGCGGCAAAAAACGTTTTTACCGCTATTTGGTGCGTTTTTGGCTGCGTTTTGCTGCGTTTTTGATCTCTGCATTTTTCTGCGGTTTTCCAATGCATTGCATGGGGGGAAAACGCAGAAAAACGCAGGAAAGAATTGACATGTCCATTTTTTTTTTAAGCTCAAAAACGCAGCTTAAAAAAAAAGTTGTGTGCGGACAGCAAAATTGAAAACTCATAGACTTTGCTGGGGAAGCAAAGTCATGCAGTTTTGAGGCCAAAAACGCACCCGAAAAACGCGCAAAAAAAGCAGTGTGTGAACTTAGCCATACACGGTTATTCCTAAGTTAACAACACCTGTTAGATTACATACTTTGAGACAAAAATTTGTGCAAAGTGTTATTTTTATACCACTGAGGGAACTACTGTATATATAAATTTGTGCATTTAAAAATACAATAATAAAAGGCCAGGCAATTTATTCTAATTATATTTTTGGGTGCACAGTCCATATATAGTGACACATTTTTTTTTGGTATCCTATTTACCTGTCTGCTGTGTTGAAAATACCAAATGGAGTACGCAAGTCTTTTGCTAGTCCAAATTCTATATGCACAAATGCACAAAGCCAGCCAGTAAAGTATTTAAGCTTTATGTTATCAGCTACATTCCCATTTCAGGACATACTACACTATAAGTCAAATTCTGTTTGACATCCTCTTCATTACACAAATTAAGCAGTTGGAGTGGTCGCCCTGTGACTTCTCATATGCAATTTGCACACTTAAAGTTACATGTCAACTAGTTGCTCTTCCTAATTCTCTCAAAATTCAGTGACAAACTACAGTATAGCCAATACTTCCTTAAGAGAAGCAAGAAGATAAGTTAATAGGCTTTTGACCACAAGTATGAAAATCGTACTAGTGGGTTTGTGATATCCACTTTAACAAGCAAACCGAGCCATATACTGACAGTGAGTTTATTGTATGCTGTACGTATACAATACCATTATCAGTACATACATAAATCACCAGCACCACTAACAGTACATGAATAAATTACCAGAACCACCATCAGTTCGGGAATGCATCACCAAAACCATCAACAGTACAGGAAAACATCAGCATAACCACCATCAGTAAAAAAATACCTATCTTGAACTACCATCAGTACAGTAATACATCAGCATAACCACCATTAGTAAAAGAATACATCACCATAACAACCATTACAGAAGCACATTAACAGAACCGCCATTATTTCACGATTACATCTGTAGACCAACCATCAGTAAATGAATACACAACCAGAACCACCATCAGTACATGAATACAACAACAGAACCACTATCTGTACATGAATACATCACCAAAATCACCTGCCACTCCCCTGTGGACAAGGGGATGCTCGGCGCATGGCACAACACGGAGGTTACAATGGGGTTGGAAAGGGAGAGAAAGGCACTGACAATAGGTAGAGAAAGTCAGGGCACCTCGTGACACTAACATGTGTCTGATGCATGAGCTCCCCAAACATCCCTAAACGAGTCCTTCCCCTCATTGCCATCATGTGACTAGTCCTTATCTGTCTCTCCACTCAGCCTGTATAGTGCCAAGGCTGGTGAGTCCACTATACATTACCACTATGGTAACAAAACACAGAGGAAGGAAGACAGACAGGGGGACATAAACAAAAGGATATACACCAACTGCTGCAGCCAAACACAAGGGCTGCAACAGACTACAGATTAGCAACTTCACTGCTGCAGCCTAACACCAGTGCAACAGGTGGTACGGCTCCAAGAGCTTAAACAAACCTCTTTTAACGGTTGTAAGTTCAGAATGGGATGCAATTGTATAGCTGGTCCCAGGTAATGACTATTTAAAGGGAATAAGAGTGGTAACAAGCCGGTTGCACCCGAGATGAACTAACAAGAAAGAACACCAAGCGAGGGCTGCCGAGCAAGTGACGCTGTAATTTAAATGCTAGCTCCAAAGTGCACAGCATATTTGAACACAATATCATAGTTTGATACAAGGACATAGTTTGGTGTTACCTTTCTAGTTTTCCATTGTTTTTATCTGCACTGTTTATCCCCATTTAGTATGTGCTGCATGGACAATGCTAACAAGTATGCATCTTGTGAGATGTATGCATGCCTTGAACAGCTGTTTGAGGGTGAATATGTCTGCGCTCGATGTCAGCGTGTTGCATATTTGGAAGCCCAGGTAATGGACCTAAATATTCAGCTTTCAACACTCAGGATCTTTGCAAACCTGGAGAGGAGTTTAGAACTCACAGAGCATGCTCTGTGTGGGGCCAGCAATATGGAAGAGGATAGAAGTGGAGAAGTTCAAGACCCAGAAGTAGGTATCAAGGAAGCAGTTAGAAAAGGGGGTAGGGGGAAAAGCATCAAGGAGCCTAGTCCTGATCTGGCACAACCAGTATAGATAAATATATATATATATATATATATTATATATATATATACACAGTGTATATATATTATATATATATATATATATATATATATATATATATATATATATATATACACAGTATATATATATATATATATATAAAAAAAAAAATATATATATATTTATATACTTTTTTTATTTAAATTTTTTAATTGTTTTATTTTCAATGGGGCAAAAAGAAGGTGATTTGAACTTCTAGGTCTAATTATTTTTTCATATTTTTTAAACCTTTTATTTTACTTTTTTCATTGATTTTACTTGCCACCCTAGGGAACTTTATGACGGCACAGTGTGATCATTTGTGCTGATCAGAGCAATGCTATCTGAATTTTACATGTGGCGGACGCGTTACGACCAACAGATGTCTTAATTCACAACAAAAACACCCCACAACAACACCACAAACAACGGGGACACAAGAAACACAATAACAACAGTGGTCCCTGGCACTAGTGAGAAAGTAGATGGGACACCTCCTGACTTTACCTGCCGCTGTACCCTGCACTCCTAGCCAGACCACATACAGGCTACACACCTGTCGCCGAACAGGAACCTGAAGCCCTGAAAAGTCCTTTCAATAGTCCTAGCTAGTGAGTGGGAAGGTAAGGCTCACTAGACCCACCACTGCACTAATACAACAAGAAGGTAGGTGAGACACACAGGGGAATAACAATCAAAATAGAAAAGATATGACTTCAGGTCTAATCCACAGCAGCTCCTTCCACCAAGGCGGCCAGAATACAAATGGTTTTGTATAATCAGCAAAGATTGCTGGGAAACTCTGCCATTTAAACACAAAGGGGTGTGGCTACAGAGAAGCTGCAGCTGATCTGCACTGCTGGGAAGTTGGTAGCAGCAAAAACAACATTAACTGTTTTAGCACCAAGAGAAATGAAACAACATTTAAATGTAGAGTCCCAGATGCGATAAGATGTTCCAGTACTAACGCTGTCACTGGTTTCTAGAAACAGGGAAACATCTGTGACATCTGCAGCATTTCTCTGGTCAGCAAAAATGCACTGTTCCTTTTAGTACCTGCTCTCTGTCGGCTCTCACAGGAAGTGAATCATGGTAGCATCAGGGGTCATCAGGTGACCCTGCGCTACCATGGCAACACCATAGCGCCTAGTGATCACTTCACGGGGCTGCCGCTGGCAGCAGGGAAGGGCAAATCCTCGCCATGGCCATTTATATTGCGCTGTCAGATTTTTATAGCATGATCTAAGTGGTTAGCAGACATGGGTGGATCTCTGTTCCACCCGAGCCTGTTAGCTGCACATCTGCTGATCGGTTAAGCAGACATGTACGTGGATTACAGCAGGATTGCCACTAGAGCCCGTGGTAATTGGGGAGACACTACCTTGGAAGTATTTATTCTCCAAATTGGCCACAGAGGGTAATAATATGGGGCCCATAGAAACTTTCCTTTTTTGACCAAAAAACTGTTTGTTACACATAAAACAGTTTTGGCCACAGAATATTTTTTTACTGCTTTTTGTGAGGCAGAACAAAGAAGAAAAATAGAAACACTAATTCAGGAATTGCTTTTTGGAGGATATTTTTTACACTGTTCATTGTTTTGTAAAAGTAATAAGACAGGCTTTATTTTGTGGGTCAGTATCAATACAGCGATACCACATTTATATTGAGTTTTTTATGTTTTGCGGTTTCATCACAATAAAAACAGTTTCATAGACTTTTTTTCGCATTACCTTATTCTGAAAGCTATATCTTTTTTACTTTTTCACTGACAGAGCTGTATGAGGGTTTGTTTCTTGCAGGACAAGATGATGTTTTTAGGGATACTATTTTATTTCCATATGACTTTATAATTGCGTTTTACTCTTTTACTCCACTTTTTTGTTGGATTATGATAAAAAACATAGTTTTTGCATTTTTGTTTATAGTGTTCACTGTGGAGTTAAATAGTGTAAGAGTTTTATAGAGCTGGACGTCCCGGGTGCAGCAATATAAAATATGTACTTTTTTATTTATGTTTTTTTATATAGAAATATACATATTTGCCACATTTTTTCGTTCTTCATTTGGTTTTTATATTTTTACACATTTTTATTCAATTTTTTTTGTCTAGTATCTCCATGGGACTTTAACTTTTATTACTCTGATCACTGAATTGATTGTAATACACATGTACTACAAAGCGTTAGACATGTACTGCAATGCATTAGTCAGTGTCACACTGGCAAAACTCCTTTTAGACCATGTGCTTGGCATGATCTAACAGGCCTCCTAACTGGTATACCCAGAGGTTATTATTTGACCTCAGGTTATCGTGACAGACAATTACAACACAATATTTTGATATTTTGCTATGTGAAATAGCCTAAAGGTCATGTGGCATATGTTCAATTTTGATAGATCCTTATTTACATTCCTCTAGCTTCCATGCTTTGCTAGCAGAATGTTCTGGAGTACAATGAATATGATGATGATGATGATGATGATAATAATAATATAATAAATGATTACATGTAGAGCAAAAAGCTATTTTTCAAAATTATGATGCACAGACATATACTAATATCAACTGTCCAAATGAGGTTGTGAAAAACAAGCTGTTATAGTAAAACAGCTTCAAATAAGCCCCTACGGAGGACTACAAACTTTTTTGGGAGAAGCAAAACCAGGACTGGACATTAACTCAATTGATAAGTCTAAATTTGAGATTTTTGCTACTAACCATCAAGTCTTCGTGAGATGAAGAAAACCTGAGCAGATAGTTACTACTTATTTGATACCTACTGTGAAGCATGGATAGAGAGGTGTGATAGTGTGGCTGCTTTGGTGACAATGTGGGTCATTTATTTCAAATTCAAGGTACTCTTACTCTTACCCAGCATAGCTATCTCGGCACTTTGCAAAGACATAACATCCCATCTGGTTTGCACTTTAGTGAGACTATCATTTGTGTTGCAACAGGACAATGTCCCAAAATACTCCATTGTGTAAAAGGTGTTTCAGGCTGTGTAAGCTCTATGTAAGTAAGAAGGAAAGGGATGGAATGTTATATCAGATGACATGGCCTGAGTTCACCCAACCTCAACCTAGCTAGGATAATGTTATACTATTAGATGAATTTTATGGCAGGATAAAGGCAAAGAAGCCACTAAAAATTTCTCAGGAACTAACTGCTTCAAGACTGTTTGAAAGCCATTTCAGGTGAATGAAGCTGCTGGATAGATTGCTCAAGGGTTTTTAATCTGTCATCAGAATAAAAGGAGTGTACTTTGAGGAATATATATTTTTTTAGACATGTTCCTTTACTCCCTGTATCCATATGTGTTTCTTCATGGTTTTGCTACTTTCACTGTAAATTTACAATATGTTCATATCAATAAGAATAAGGAAGACCATTGCATGAACAAATTTTGACTGTACAGCTGTGGGCTGCCTTTAATCCCTTATTAGCCTGATTGCTACTGCACCAGGGCAATCGGGAAGAGCCAGATAAAGGCTGGGATTGTCACATCTAATGGATGTGACATTTCTGGGCAACAACAGGCTATTTTTATCATGGGAGAGTGTTACGAGGGGGACCCGGGGAAGCGTGCCAAGATGGGAAATGGACAGCTTCCGCCGGTCAAGGTCCACTGTGCGGTGTAAGGGACCGCTGCTATGGTCAGGAAAGAGTGAGCGGGTTGCTGCTAGTGATCGTCTGGAACGTCACAGACGATCTATGTACACCGGTCCGCCCTAACCCATGAGGGTTGTATGGCTCGGGGCTTCTCGTACGGTGTACCTGTTGCACGGGGACGCACAGAGGTGCCTACACACGTGTGCCAGCGGGAGTCACAGGAATATGGCATGGGGGTAGCACAGAGGTGCCCACGCACGTGTGCTTCAGAAACCAAGTGAGTCCGACAGAGACTCGAGGAGCTCACCTGGGACAGGAGCACAGCCTGCTAAACGGGATACTGCCGGAGCAGCAAGGCAGGGGCAAGACCTGCAAACTAGGTGCTGCCTGAGCAGCAAGGGCAAAGCCCACAAAAGACAATAATGCCTAAGCAGTGGTGTGGCAGCACGCTGCCAGACATCCAAACATAGAAGGACGGTCGCGCACCGCCATGATGGCAGGGGGAGCTTTTAAGGAGGTGTAGCTCCACCCAAGGGCGGGCGCGAGACGGGCGTGACCCAATCAGGGTTCGTGATGTCCTGGCCCAGCCAGTCAGGATTCAGCACATCACCAGCCTCGTCACGGGGCCGTGTGATATCAGTGAGCGAATCAGAAGACGTCACGTGGAGCACATGCTCATCTTCCTGCCTCTGGGTCATAAAGGCGGGATCCCCGGTTTCACAATGTGCAGAGACATGGGAAGTCTTGCTGCTTCCCTGAGCATCTATTCTTTGCACACTGCGCAACCTCCGAGAGCCTCCATGATGCTGAGCAAGAGAGCTCGTGGCAGGCAAGGGATGGGAGACCGCTCCATTCCTTGCAAGGGGAGAACCACTAGGTGTCACCCTTCTGCTGTGTCTCTGAGAAGGCAACTCCTGCAGACTGCGCAGTCTCCCAGACCTTTGGCGCTGCTGAGCAGGAGGGCTCGTGGCCGACAAGTAATGGGGTACCACCTCATTCCTTGCAATAAGAGAGCCACGACGTGTAACATTACCCCCCCGTCTAGGGCCCCCCCCCTCGCCTGCGCCTGAAGGCCGCCACCAAACCTGGGGCGTGGACATGCTCCTCCAATTCCCAGGACCTATGCTCCGGGCCACGACCGACCCACTCCACGAGGAAGTACCTCTTGCCCTGTACACTTTTTGTTCTTACTAGCTTCGCTACTTCAGGGTCGTCGGACGAGAAGCCAACCTGGGACAGCAGAGACCCTGAGGTTTTAGGTCGTACGGGTTTCAGGAGAGATACATGAAAAGTATTAGAAATAGCCCAGCATGGAGGGAGCTGGAGTCGATATACCGCCGGGGTTACCCGCTCTATTACTGTAAACGGACCCAGGTACCTAGGAGCGAACTCGGCTGTCTGTACCGGAAGGTAGATATGTTTAGAAGACAGCCACACTAGGTCCCCAGGTGCGAAAGATGGCGCAGAGTGAAGAAGACCCGCAGGTCTCTGCCTGAACGGTTTATTATACGCATACGACATACAGACTCGCATATTCTCCTGTACATCCTGGGCTACCTCCGGCCCCCAATAATGCCTGACCGCAGGGTCTCTGGACCCGTCGACCCTGAAGTGACCCCTGCCTTTGGAGGCACGATCCCATGACAGCACATCATTCCGTGGGTCAGGGGAAATGAGGGTCTTACCAGGTGGCACCTGGTCTAGGGAAACGGAAGTGACCCTCCTTACGCTGACTGGAGGTGGAACAAGACACTGTGTTTCTTCCGATGATTTCGAACATCGGGTGTCTACATGTCCCCTCTGCCCACAGGTAAAGCAATCGACCGACGGCCGAGAACCTGTGGTAGAGGAGACCACTGTAGAGATTTCCATTGGCTCCACAGAATCGTCAATAGAGCTGGCTGGGAGACCGGTCTGGTGGGGAAGGGGAGTCAGAGGCTCTGTAGACCAGGAAGACGTGGGTGCCGAAGAGACCTCGAGCCTCCGCTCCGCGTGGCGGATGTATATGCGAGAGGCAAGCCGAATCAAGGACTCTAAGGTGGTCGGCACGTCACGCGTGGCCAGCGCGTCTTTGACGAACCCTGCCAGACGCTCCCAGAACACAGGGACCAGGACTTTATCTGGCCAGTCCAGCTCTGCGGCGAGTGTCCTGAATTGTACTGCAAAGTCCCCGACTGAAGTGAACCTTTGCCGAAGGCGTAGGAGCCGCAGCGCGGAGTCGTGGGTGACTTGAGGCCCGAGGAACACCTTTCTCATGGCCTCAAGATAAACTGGAAGGTGATTCACCACCCGATCTCCGCGCTCCCACAACGGTGTGGACCACTTTAGCGCTTTCCCTGTGAGCAGGGACTGGACGAAGGCTACCTTCGCCTTCTCAGTAGCGTAATCAGTCGCGGACAACTCCAAGTAGGTGGTAACCTGGTTTATGAAACCACGGCACTCAGAGCTGTCCCCGCTGAAGCGCTCTGGGAGCGCAAGGCGAGGCGACCTTCCGCACAATTCCACAGCCTGAGTAGCCGCCTGGGTGGCGACTGTTGCTAGAGCAGCCTTATCAGGGGAAGACCGCTCCACTGCTGCCAATCGTGACTCCAACTGCTGCACATAACGCAGCAACTGCTGCTGCTCTTCCGCCATAGCCAGACCTTTGGCGCGACCGTAATGTTACGAGGGGGACCCGGGGAAGCGTGCCAAGATGGGAAATGGACAGCTTCCACCGGTCAAGGTCCACTGTGCGGTGTAAGGGACCGCTGCTATGGTCAGGAAAGAGTGAGCGGGTTGCTGCTAGTGATCGTCTGGAATGTCACAGACGATCTATGTACACCGGTCCGCCCTAACCCGTGAGGGTTGTATGGCTCGGGGCTTCTCGTACGGTGTACCTGTTGCACGGGGACGCACAGAGGTGCCTACACACGTGTGCCAGCGGGAGTCACAGGAATATGGCATGGGGGTAGCACAGAGGTGCCCACGCACGTGTGCTTCAGAAACCAAGTGAGTCCGACAGAGACTCGAGGAGCTCACCTGGGACAGGAACACAGCCTGCTAAACGGGATACTGCCGGAGCAGCAAGGCAGGGGCAAGACCTGCAAACTAGGTGCTGCCTGAGCAGCAAGGGCAAAGCCCACAAAAGACAATAATGCCTAAGCAGTGGCGTGGCAGCACGCTGCCAGACATCCAAACATAGGACGGTCGCGCACCGCCATGATGGCAGGGGGGAGCTTTTAAGGAGGTGTAGCTCCACCCAAGGGCGGGCGCGAGACGGGTGTGACCCAATCAGGGTTCGTGACGTCCTGGCCCAGCCAGTCAGGATTCAGCACATCACCAGCCTCGTCACGGGGCCGTGTGATATCAGTGAGCGAATCAGAAGACGTCACGTGGAGCACATGCTCATCTTCCTGCCTCTGGGTCATAAAGGCGGGATCCCCGGTTTCACAATGTGCAGAGACATGGGAAGTCTTGCTGCTTCCCTGAGCATCTATTCTTTGCACACTGCGCAACCTCCCAGAGCCTCTGTGATGCTGAGCAGGAGAGCTTGTGGCAGGCAAGGGATGGGAGACCGCTCCATTCCTTGCAAGGGGAGAACCACTAGGTGTCACCCTTCTGCTGTGTCTCTGAGAAGGCAACTACTGCAGACTGCGCAGTCTCCCAGACCTTTGGCGCTGCTGAGCAGGAGGGCTCGTGGCTGACAAGGAATGGGGGACCACCTCATTCCTTGCAATAAGAGAGCCACGACGTGTAACAGGAGAGCCCAATAAGCATGAGTTTCCCAGCCTGAGAATACCAGCCTCCAGCTGTTGAGCTTTACCTTGGCTGGGTATCAAAATTGCATGCCATTTTTTTTAAATTATTTATTTAAATATTTTTTTAAAAGAAATCTGCATGCTGTTTCTGATATTTTGATACACAGCCAAGATAAGCACAAGGTAGGGGGCTGCAGCCTGAAGCCATATGCATTATCTGTGCTGGTATCAATATTTTTGGGGAACCACACAGCAATTTCTAATTTACTTATTTATTTTACACCAGTAGTATAACGCTATCAGAGAGAGTGGGGGCACGGTCTGACTGCAGCCAGAAACGTTGGTGGGCAGGGAAAGCAGTGAATATGTATGAGGGATATTTACCGACCTCAGACATAGCACTGCAGCCGTGGGGAGACTCTGTAAGTATGCACTTATCACTGTCGTCTCCCTGCTGTTATTGTGTCCCCAGTGTCCCCTCTTGTTTATTGAGTTTTGGTAATACATCAGATGCTCGTCGGTATGAACATGTGTCAGGAGGTACATAAGGACATCTCCTACTCCATGCGGGACATTAAAAAACGCCCTTACATTTTTTCCTGAGCCAGTATGGCTCAGACTGCAGCTCTTGCATGCCTGATGTCTACCCTCATGCAGTTTACAGAGCTGCGTTCTCAGGTAGTACAGCAGTTGCAACAAATTGCTGGGTATCTGGTCTCGGCTCATGCCCAGACACAGCCAGGACCCAAGATTGCCCTCTCAGATAGGTTTTCTGGGGGGAGGGATACATTTTTAGTTTTTAGGGAAGCCTGTAAACTTGGACTTTAGGCTCTGGCCTCGTTCCTCTGAGAGTGAGCAACAGAGAGGGGGGATTGTGGTCCTGTGGTTGCAGGAAGATCCCCAGTCCTGACCCTTCTCTCTGATGACTGACTCCAGTCATTGTTGTCATTGGACAAGTTCTTTGTGACATTGATCCTGATGGCGTCTCACTCGCAGAGTCAAATCTCCTTAAGCTCCAACAAGGGTCAAGGCCAGCGGAGGAGTATTGCTCAGAGTTCCGAAGGTGGGCCACTGACACCCAGTGGAATGACCCTGCTCTTAAGGGTCATTTCTATTAGGGTTTGTCAGGTAGACCTAGGGACTCCCTGGTTCAAAATGCTGCTCTGGAGTTGCTGGAGGCTGCCTTGACTCTTGCTATCAGAGTGGACAGACGCTTTAGTAAGAGACCCTCTAGAACCCTGTCATTCTCCACAGCCACAGGGAGGAGTTCACAGTGGTGCTGACAAACCCATTCAGTTGGGGGGCCTAACTCATGCTGAATTGCTTGCAGTTCGTCATGCGTCTAGGACTTGTTTCTACTGTAAGGATAAGGGTCATTAGATCAGGGAGTGTCCAGTAAGACCTAAGCAGGGGCCTATGGTAATAAGCCACATCCTCCTGGTGTGTATATTTATTCCATCTACATGTCCCAGTTTACAATTATGGCTGAGGTGATTTTTGGTGGAAAGACTGAGATGATCTGGTGGATAGCGGAGCAGGTGCTAATCCAGTGGATTCTGGCTTTTCCCAGTCTTGGGGGCTCACTCACAGTGTATTAACTAGATACAGTCCCATTCAGGCTATTGATTCTGCTCCCCTCAGTCACAGGGAGTTCACCCATATGGTACCAAATATCATCCTGCGGATAGGTCCCTTTCATGGTGAATGTCTTTCCTGTTATGTCATGGAGGGGCTGCCCATTCCCATCGTGTTGGGTCTTTCTTTGTTGAAAAGACATAACTCTAAGATTGACAAGTGTGGCGCCCCTGACCTGGTCAGGCACCACTGAGTACTGCACCCATCCTGGGGCAGTACTTTCAGGTAATCCTAATGGCTGGAATAGTGTGTGTACGCACAGATACATAGTGACCAGGTCTCCCACACCTGGAGAGGGGACCCTTGGGCAGACCCAAGAGGAGGCTTGCCGCCACATCTCATCAAGGGGTGTACTGGAGGGGCTGGGAGCTAAGGTTGCAGAGGCTGTCAGGAAAGAAGGGAAGTGAGCAAGTCTGTTAGTGGAGCGCAGCAGTTGCTAGGAGACGCAGGTGCACGCACACACTAGTCAGACCCTGCACGTGAAGTAGCCGTTAGCGGGGGAGAATGGTTACCAGAGAGTCAGTCAGAAAGACACCTGAAGAGAGGCGGTCGAGTATGGGGACTCCTGCTGACTAGGTACGCACAGGGAACAGGTCCCTAGAGTAGATGTCCATTTATTGATCTGCTAAACCTGCCGGTGTGGGGAACTACAAGTCCTTCACCAACCATCTAGAGTCCGAGCCTCAGCAGCAACGAGGGGGCACATAAGAGGGATCGTGCCTGGAGCCATCTCACGTGGTCCATGCTGCCGGCAAACGGGCCAAAAAGGGAAGAAAAGGCAGTAGCGACTTCCCTGGATGAATCCCACGGTAGTTCAAGTCAGGGGTTGTCTGAAACAAGAAGTGCTAGGAAGGCGAGTTAACGGTTATCCTTAGACCAGCCTAAAGGATACCTGATTTCACCTGGTTAATCTCAGCATTGCCCGGGTACCTCACAAAATTATCCAAAAGTGAGTAAAAGCAAGTTGAAAGACTTTCCGGACTGAGCCTGAGTTATTCTGGGACCTGTTGTTCTACAAACCCAAGCCCCTGGGGCCAGTCTCACTCACGGGAGGCCACACCATCCGACTGCAGACTCCATCATCCCCAGACGCTTGTTAAAACTGCAGTGGCGGTCACCCATATCCCTGACCGCAAACCGTGAGTGGCGTCACGACAGATATCATACAAAACAGACATACCTGTTGCCAGAAATACCAAAGTGAAGACCATGTGGCGCCCCTGAAGGTGGAGTGATGTCCCTGAGGCGACTACTGCAGGTGGGCTCCACACAAGCAGTCAGGAGAGGTAATCAGTTGGGGCAGTTTTGAGAAACCAAGTGCCTGATTGCAACCATTTCTGCAGTTCTTATTAAAGAACCATCACCCTACCCACCAGTAGTAGTAGTATTGAGAAAAAAAGATATTGTGTTAACCT
Organism: Anomaloglossus baeobatrachus; assembly: GCF_048569485.1. NCBI lineage: Eukaryota > Metazoa > Chordata > Amphibia > Anura > Aromobatidae > Anomaloglossus > Anomaloglossus baeobatrachus. Next base: position 358,600,534 of record NC_134355.1, read on the forward strand.
TACCTCAGGGGAAGAGTAGGCCTCAGTGCACACCCGGTAGAGGTGATTGTAGGAGGTTAGTTGTTTCCACTAAGTGTGCGGTACTGGAGTGTAAGGTGTTGAATGGATGGAAAATTTCCTCTATTGTCAGTTCAGTCCGGAGTTTTTTTTTCTACTACCTGTGGCATGCATGGAAATAAACGTTCAGGTCCAGACCTGGTTAAGAATGACTATGTGTGGGTTTCCACTAAAAACATAAGGTGGAAGTGTGCATCTGGGGCTCTAGGCTAGAGGTTTATTGGTCCCTTTAGAGTTTTTGACATTTTTAACTTATGGCCATACAGCTAGAGCTACCCTCCACTCTTAATATCCATGACGTAGTCCAAAGATCTTTGTGCCGGAAATGTGTTGTGTTTCTAACTGGTAACCAAAGGGGAATGTTCACATTTGAGATGAACAATATTACCAGTCTTGAGAGTCCAGAGGCCTCTCGTTAAAGGGGGCTACTGTCACGGTCGTTTCCCCGCTGTTATTGTGTCCCTGGTGTCCCCCCTTGTTTGTTGAGTTTTTGTAGTGCATCAGACGCCAGTCGGTCTGAATGCATGTGTGAAGCGGTACATACGGATATTTCCTACTCCGTGCATGACAGTACTGCTTTAACGCTTTTGCTTCCTTTTTTTACAGTGGCCAATCACAGCCATGGCAATACCTGACATGGCTGTGATGGTCCGGGAGAGGATGGTTTTTACCATCTGAACATTTAACGATCCTTGGCAAGAATGCCAAGGTTTGTGGTAAATGTTTGGATGTCTAATCCCGATGCGGACAAAGATTGTACGATTTTAACATTTTCCAATCTTAGCCGATCATGATCGCTCATCTCTAGTCAAGACGGCATAACTAGATAACACTATCTGTGAGGTTACTTTTTCCAACTGGTGTTATATGTAGAGTTGAGCGCGGTTCGCGGTTCTCCAGTTCGCGGTTCGAGTGATTTTGGGGCTGTTCTAGATCGAACTAGAACTCGAGCTTTTTTGCTAAAATTCGAGATACGATAGATATAGTTCTAGATACGTTCGAGAACGATTCTAGCAGCAAAAAGCAGGGCTTTTTACAGCTACAGTGTGCAGGAGCCATCGCTGGCAGCCTGCCACAAGCTGGTAACCAAGATAAACATCGGGTATCCAACCAAAGCGCTTTGGTTAGTAACCCGATGTTTATCCTAGTTACGTGCAGGAAGCCCACACTTCCCCGCTCAGCTCACTCCGCCCCCTCCTGCCCGCGGCATGTACACATGTACACACACACACACACACACTCTGCACACACACTCTGCACACATGGTCCCGCTCGGCTTACCTGCGGTGATGATGTCCCGCCATCCCGACCTCAGCGCTGTCACTGTCCTCCATGGCCGCCACTTGTCACATCACCTTCTCTCGCTTCCGACCCGAGACTGACTAGCGGTGACGTCACGGGCCTCTCGCGATACTTGGCTGTGAAGGCGGCGGTCATTGAACTCAGTGACAGGTGCTGTCAGTGTGCTGGAGATCAGCGCAGGTAATGTACCTCGCTGACAGCAGCACTTGTCATGCCCTGCAGTGACCTGGGCTGACCCATTGATGTTAGCTCAGGTCACTGCATTGCTCTCCCAGCCAATGGGGAACATTCTGCTCTTCATTGACTGGGACAGTGTGGATCGTCATGGCAACCCCTTGGATTACACCAGACCTGGATTTGTTTTTCTTTCTAATAAATTGGTTAAAGAGGGAATGTTTTGGGGAGTGTTTTTTCAAATAAAATGTGTTTGTCGTCTATTTTTTTTTATTACTGACTGGGTTGGTGATGTCGGGTATCTGATAGACGCCTGACCTCACCAACCCCAGGGCTTGATGCCAGGTGACATTACACATCTGGTATTAACCCCATATATTACCCCGTTTGCCACCGCACCAGGGCGCGGGATGAGCTGGGGCGAAGCACCAGGATTGGCGCATCTAATGGATACGCCACTTCTGGGGCGGCTGCGGCCTGCTATTTTTAGGCTGGGGAGAGTCCAATAACCATGGACCTCCCTAGTCTGAGAATATCAGACCCCAGCTGTCTGCTTTACCTTGGCTGGTGATCCAATTTTGGGGGGACCCCTACGTGTTTTTTTTTTTAATTATTTATTTAATTTAAAATAACAGCGTGGGGTGCCCTCAGTTTTGGATTACCAGCCAAGGTGAGGTTGCCAGCTGTGGTCTGCAGGCTGCAGCCGTCTGCTTTACCCTAGCTGGCTACAAAACAAGGGGGAACCCTACGTCATTTTTTTTTTCATTTTTTTGGCTAAATACAAAGCTAAGCACCCCTTAGTGCCACATGAAAGGCACCAAAGGGTGCAAAATTACAAAATGCAGGAGAGTGGGACATTATGTGTCTTTCTGCCATTATAATGACAGAAAAGACTGATATGAAGTGCACAAGCACAAGAAAATCACCAGAGCGCTCTACGCTGTGAAAAGCAGTAGAAAATGGCACTGGAGTGAACATGTGACCGCCTCATGTAGGATGAAGCTATGGATCCTGGGTAAATTTATGCATTTACCCTCCTTCAGTTTTTTTGCAGTACACAAAAAAAACGGAAGGCACACGGATGACAAACAGATGACATACGGACCGTCTACGGAACGGAAACGGATGCCACACAGATGCACCCGTGAAAAAAAATGGACTGTTTTTTGCAGACCGCAAAAATAGATCGGTCGTGTTAATGTAGCCTTATTCTGATCTGCCGTTTATAAACAGCAGGCAGAAATAAGTGAATAGCGCCCCCCAGCATCAGAAAATCTCCGGGGTTTCAGGGCTAGCTGAGGCCCTGGAGATCATGATTCAGGACGGTTTTTCCGGTCCCCGCTCACGTGATCACAGGTATACACCGTACAGCGATGATCACGTTACAGTAAATGACAGCGCCGGTAAAAAATTATTTATTTCCCATCTGGCATGAACAAACATGATAAATCTCCTCCCCGGTCCCCCGGTGTCACCAAAGTGCCCCCCCTGATGCCCTCTCCGAAATCCAAGAAGGCCGCGCGCACAGCAGCGCGCCGGCCGCATTCACCCTACTCCTCTGATTTCTGTCGCATGTGCCATGACACATGCGACAGAAAACTCCTCCCCAGGCCCTGCCAGGTCACCCCCTATAGCCCCACCGGTGTTCCCCGGTGTCCCACGGTACCTGTGCAGCGTTGATCCCCCGCGGCTCTCTCCTTCACAATAGATGCTGCCGCATGCACAGAGCGGCTGTCAGCTCAGCTTCCTGTGTTCAGACACAGTGAGTGGTGGTTATGCATCTGTAAGCTAAATGGGCGGCACGGTGGCTCAGTGGTTAGCACTGCAGTCTTGCAGCACTGAGGTCCTGGGTTTAATTCTCACCAAGGACACCATCTGCAAGGAGTTTGTATGTTCTCCCCGTGTTTGCGTGGGTTTCCTCCGGGTACTCCGGTTTCCTCCCACACTCCAAAGACATACAGCGCTATGGAATTAATAATGCTATATAAATGAATAAATTATTATTATTACTGCAATGCCCTGCTCATGAAGTAAGGAACATAATTGATCAGGAGAGCTATACTACATTTCCAAATGGAGGGATTTGCTTTTATAGTTGCCCTGCTGAATGACTACCAAACATGAGAGTCCGTTATACGCCACAAGAAAACACATCTAAATAGCGAGCTCTGTTGTTAAGTATTCATTCAGCTGGATAACTGGACTTAAAGGGGTATTCCATCTCCAAGATCCTATCCCCAATATATAGTAGGTGTAATAGCAATAATATCAGCAAATACCAATATTTGGAAATGTAGAATAGTTCTCCTGATTAGGCATGCCCTTACCTCATGAGCAGGGCATTGCAGCTTTAGTAGCAACCATTACGACATGGACTCTGCTGCTGTGGACCCGGGGAGAGTGAGTGCAGATTCATTGCACCCACACTCCTCACATGAAGGGTCTGCACTTGTTAGGACCAGGATGACGGGTAGGCCCAGGAGGTGGATCCACTGGACTGAGCACCCCACCGAGGGCAAGGTGCCCGGTAGCCGAAGCACTACGGGTAGCAGGACAGTCCGTTCAGAGGAGTGGGTGTAGAAGTCCCTGGGACCACGGAGTCTCTGAAGGTAGTCCGGGTGACGGAGCGCAGGTTCGGAGGCCGAGATGATGTCAGGCAAGGTCCGAAACCAGTGGAACGGGGAGGTCGGTCACCACACGGATCCAGGGATCGGAGATAGTAGGAACTGAGAAGATGGCGGACAGTCCGTTCGGGGTTCTGGAACCGTCAGGACCGGTTGGCGAGACAAGAGCGGCTCTACAAGAGAGATAGGTAAGTACGAGATAATGGCACAGGGAGACCTGACTCCTAGCTTAGCAAACACGAAGAACAGGCCCCGCCCACTTGGAAAGGAACCCCCTATATACCCTGCACCTGAATCTTCAATATCCTGTTGGAGGATGCTGGCCCTTTAAGAGAGGGTCAATGACCGCGCGCGCGCCCTAGTGCGCATGCGCGAGGCCCAGTTGCCAGAAGCCAGAGCAGGGAGCGGTGCACAGGAGGCAGGAGCGCTCAGCATCGCAGATGGGCGCCGGGACTGGGGACCGGGTTGGCTGGAGGACGCAGGTGAGGGAGCATGGAGGCCGTGGAGCAGGGGACGCCTGGCAAAGGAGCCGGGGAGCGTGGCAGGGGAGCCGGGGAGCATGGCAGGGGAGCCAGGGAGCGTGGCAGGGGAGCCGGGGAGCGTGACAGCACTCCTAGAAAATGGGGTATACGTTCCCTGAGTGTCTCCCCCCCATATTCTAGATGGTCCAGAGTCATCGTGGGACCCCTTTATTTTTTTTCTTACAATAAATTGGTGAAAGAGGGAATGTTTTGGGGACTGTTTTTTCAAATAAATTTCTTTTGTCGATTTTTTTTTGTTAGTACTGACAGTTTATGATGTTGGGTATCTAATAGACGCCATTACATCACAAACTGCTGGGCTTGATGTCAGGTGACCTTACAGCTAGTATCAATCCGATTTATTACCCCGTTTGCCACTGCACCAGGGCACGGGATGAGCTGGGGTGAAGCGCCAGGATTGGCGCATCTAGTGGATGCGCCACGTCTGGGGTGCCTGCGGCCTGCTATTTTTAGGCTGTGAAGGCCCAATAACTATGGACCTTCCCACCCTGAGAATATCAGACCACAGCTGTCCGCTTTACCTTGGCTGGTGATCCAATTTGGGGGGGACCCTACATTTTTTGTGTAATTATTAATATTTATAAAATAATTATAAAAAAAGAGCCTGGGGGGACCTCCACATTGGATCCCCAACCACGGTAAAGCTGCCAGCTATGGTTTTCAGGCTACAGCCGTCTGCTTTACCCTAGCTGGCTATCAAAAATGGGGGGACCCAACGTCATTTTTTTTTTAACTAATTTTTAAATAGAAAAAATTAATGGGCTTCCCTGTATTTTGATTGCCAACCAAGGTAACGGCAGGCAGATGGGGGTGGCAACCCATAGCTGTCTGCTTTATCTGCGCTGAGAATCAAAAATACCGCGGAGCGCTACGTCATTTTTTTTAAAGATTTATTTTTACAGCACTGTGATGTCCAGCAATCAAAATACAGGGAAGCCCATTTTGTTTTTAGTTACATAGTTACATAGTTACTAAGGTTGAAAAAAGACCTAGGTCCATCTAGTTCAACCTTCCTCCACCAGTTCTACATTTGGTCACTAAGTCATTTATAACCAACAATGTTGTGTGTACTGAGGAAATCATCCAGCCCTTTTTTGAAAGCTGTTATAGTATCTGCCATTACTACCTCTTGTGGTAGGGTGTTCCACAGTCTGACTGCTCTAACTGTAAAGAACCCTTTCCTATTTAGCTGTCGGAATCGCTTTTCTTCCACTCGCAGTGAGTGCCCCCTGGTCCTTAGTATTGTCTTCGGAAGAAATAAGTCATGTGCCAGTCCTTTATATTGACCACACATATATTTATACATATAAATGAGATCTCCTCTGAGACGTCTTTTTTCTAAGCTAAACATATCTAACTTTTTCAACCTCTCATCATATGGGAGGCCTTCCATTCCTTGTAGTAGTCTAGTTGCCTGCCTTTGAACTGACTCTAACTTCTGAATGTCCTTTTTAAAATGTGGAGTCCAAAACTGTATCCGATATTCCAGATGTGGCCTTACAAGTGAATTATAGAGGGGTAATAAAACGTTTGGATCGCGGGATCTAATCTCTCTTTATATACACCCTAGAATCTTGTTTGCTTTTGCAGCTGCTGCTTGACATTGAGTGCTGCTGCTCAGCTTATTTGTAATGAGAATACCCAAGTCCTTCTTCTGTTCTGTAGTCTCGAGTTTACTTCCATTTAATGTATACGCAGTTATAGGATTACTCCGTCCTAGGTGCATTACTTTACATTTATCAACATTAAATCTCATTTGCCAAGTATCTGCCCATTCTGACATCTTATCCAGATCTTTTTGTAATATTATACTATCAAGGTCAGTTTTTAATATCCTACATAGTTTGGTGTCATCAGCAAAGACTGACACTTTACTATCAATCCCATCCACAAGGTCATTAATAAAGAGATTAAAAAGTATTGGTCCTAGCACAGATCCCTGCGGCACCCCACTGCTGACTATGGCCCATTTAGAGAATGTTCCATTTATGACTACTCTTTGTTTCCTATCTTTTAGCCAATTCCTTTAAATAAATAATTAAAAAAAATATATATGGGCTCCCGCTGCATTTTTTGTATTGCTAGCTAAGGGTAATCCAAGCAGCTACTGGCTGGGCCCAGAAAGCTCAGGCCAACCTGTGCTGCGGATTCCAATCCCCAGCTGCCTAGTTGTACCTGGCTGAACACAAAAATGGGGCGAAGCCTACGTCATTTGTTTTCTAATTATTTCATGAAATTCATGAAATAATAAAAAAAAGGGCTTCCCTTTATTTTTGGTTCCCAGCCGGGTACAAATAGGCAACTGGGGGTTGGGGGCAGCCGTACCTGCCTGCTGTACCTGGCTAGCATACAAAAATATGGCGAAGCCCACATAATTTTTTCAGGGGGCAAAAAACTTCTGCATACAGTCCTGGATTGAGTATGCTGAGCCTTGTAGTTCTGCAGCTGCTGTCTGTCTATATGGAGAAGAGCAGACAGCAGCTGCAGAACTACAAGGCTCAGCATACTCCATCCAGGACTGTATGCAGAAGTTTATTGCCCACCAAAAAAATGACGTGGGCTTCGCCATATTTTTGCATGCTAGCCAGGTACAGCAGGCAGCCACGGGCTGCCTCCAACCCCCAGTTGCCTATTTGTACCCAGCTGGGAACTAAAAATATAGGGAAGCCCGTTTTTTTTAATTATTTCACTTATTTCGTGAAATAATTAAAAAAAAAACGACGTGAGCTTCGCTCCATTTTTGTGTCCAGCCGGGTACAACTAGGCAGCTGGGGATTGGAATCCGCAGCACAGGTTAGCCCGAGGTTTCTGGGCGCCTCTGCTGTGAATTGCAGTCCGCAGCCGCCCCAGAAAATGGCGCTTTCATAGAAGCGCCATCATCTGGTGCTGTATCCAACTCTTCCAACAGCCCTGGAGCTGGGTGGCTTGTTGGGTAATCATGAGTTAATACTGGCTTTGTTTTACTAGCTAGTATTAAGCCAGAGATTCTTAATGTCAGGCACATTTGACCCAGCCATTAAGAATCTCCAATAAAGGGTTAAAAAAAAGACACCACACAGAGAAAAAATACTTTAATAGAAATAAATACACAGACACATTAGAGACTCCATTTTTATTACCCCCTGTCAGCGATCCACGATCCATGGTCTTCTGTCTTTCTCGTTCAACAAATGCAGCTCTGCTACATCACTGCTGCATGAGGGAAGACGCTGCTTCCCGTGCAGAAATCACTCTGTGAAGGGTGCACGGAAAGCAGCGTGCAGCCTTCACGGAGTGAGAGATCAGTGCTGCTGGCGGTGACAGACGCGTTACCATAGCAACATGGCTCCGATCATGTGATTCCCGGAGCCGCGGTTAGCGGTGACGTCACCGATAACTGCGTTGCTATGGCAACGGTGATCTCCGTTAATGACCGGCTGTGTTTAGCCGGTCCCTAACGGAACGGGGAGTCGACCGTGTGCTACAGCATGTCGCCGGTACACGGTGATACACAAATGTGCACCGTGTACCGAAGAGATGCACTCGCAGGTCCTACATGACGCGTCATAGTCATGTGACCAGTCTGTAGCCAATGAGATAATAGCCACGTGAGTGGTCACATGGCTATTTTGACGTCATGATAGGTCCTGCATCTCTGCTGGCAGTGCCGGTCACCGGGAGGATTCAGCGATCATCGGATGGAATAGCGGCAGGAGACAGAGTGCAGGAGGGATCGCGGGGACCGGTAAGTGTTATGGCAATGTTTATTAACTGTATGTGTACATTTATAATGCATTTTTATGTGTTTGTGATTGCCTCCCATTATAGCCTATTGGTTCGAGTTCGGTTCGTCGAACGTTCGACGAACCAAACTCGAACGGGAGCTCCGTTCGGCGAACCAACCTCGAGCCGAACCGCGACCGGTTCGCTCATCTCTAGTTATATGGTAGTTTTCTGATATACTGTATATAATTCTGGCTACATACATAACCTTTGTTCCTGTTACTTTACACTTTTTTCATACATAAATACTTTTGTATTCTTTTGTATGCATTCTGCTGTGCCCTTTCTGTGTTGTTTCTTTCACCACACCATTTTACTTGTCATTAATAAACTATTGTTTCATTTATTTCAACATATGACTATTTATTGTTTTTTTTCTTGTTTCTCCTTTTGGAGTACCCCTTGCATATGAATAAGCTTAGTAATAATCCAACTAACAGCTCCACTCTGTACGTTTTTGCCTTCTATTACGATGTGCTTCACCTTAGACCCTGTATATTACTAGATTTTATATGGTTTGCATATTCTATTGCTACCGTGGAATCAAAAAGCATTTTTAAAAGCTGGGACAATTTAATAAACTTAATAAAATATGTAGTTCATCAGAGATCATGTGATTTCTCATTGACTTTACCACAATGTACAATCTCCTGTGAATAATCAATTTAGGGAAAATGACTCATTTATGTTCTTATTTTAATTTACCAGGGAGATTTTATGAGATTGTTGATGCGTCTTTGGACAGATCTTCAACAAGCAAGGCAAGGCAATTAAAAGTGTCACTTGGGAAATTATGAACCCATAAGGCACAATTTTTCATAGATTTGCTTGCCAAAGTAAATATGTTATAGTATTGTAGCTGTGTGTTTATTTCATTTTCTAAAAGCAATATCAAAAGCATCATTGTGCTCAAAATGTACTACATGTATTTTTTGAAAAGAAGAGATGAAATATTGCCTTTTAATGTATATATTTTTTTCTCATCTTCCATAACTGGAAAACGACGTGTTTGTTCCTGGAAATTAGGACTTCCTACATCACTTGATCAATGCTCTATGTTCTGAGAAGGAGAATTGTGACTTGATTTCTACATGCAGGTAGCATTTTCCAATTGTTTATATGTAGGCTTTTACAGTGCATCATTGTGTTATAGTGTATTTCTTACTTGTGTTATTGATTTCACTGAGGTTTATGCAGTTTAAAAAATGAAGTTTTAAACAGGACACAGTGGTTTGCCTAAGGCTAAGTTCACACTATTTTTATGCTTCACTATTTAATCAAAGGGATGGAACTGTTCAGTAACATCAAGCAGATCCATCACAGAGGAAATGGTTGGAGCATTACATACTGTTGGCATCTGCTTGGTGTCATCTTAGATATTTTTCAAAAAGGAAGATATGTTTTTGCTTTTTCTTTCTTCATACTAATATTCTGCAAATTATTTAAATATACACCCACACATTTGTATCCATATGCAATTGCTTTATAAGATAAAAAGATAATTTCACATACATATTTTTAAGTTTTCCTATACATTGCAGTTTTCACTTTTTTCAGTCCTGTCCCAAAAAAAGGGGGCACTGTATGAATACATCCAGCTTGGTGTAAATAGAGTTATGTAGTTACATGCTTTTATTATAAACTCCTAATGTAATTTGTTTTCTTTCCTGAACAAGGAAATTGTAGCCTTTCTCAAGTAAAAAGATAGATTTGTGTATTTTTCTACAAAGGCAATGAACACTACAACATGATGAACGAAACAGGACATTAAGTGGTCCTTAAGGCTCGTTCAGACAAGCATTTCATACAGATATGTGCTGTCCGATAAAGGCTATGTTCACACACTGCATCTTTTCTTAATCACAAAGGTGAAACATTTTTGGCCCCAAAATATGCACCCGTGGCAAACACGCTTCAAAAACCGCATGCGTTTTTGACGAGTTTTTACCGCATTTTAGCCAATGTGTTTTATAAGTCAAATCTATTGACTGGAAGGACTCAAAAATGCTGGAAAAACGCAAAAAGAATTGACATGCTGCATCTTCAAAAATGCAGCCAAGATGCAGCTACCAAAAGATGCCCAGTGTAGACAGCGAAATATAAATCTCATAGACTTTGCTGGGAGAAGGAAATGCATTTAAGTGCATCTTTGTGACCCCAAAAATGCACCAAAACGTAGTAAACGATTAGACAGCACACTGACCAATGTAGTTCTATAAAGCTGTTCAGATGACAGTTTTCTCACATGTGTGAATATTATTACAGCATGTACTATTCTCTTCCGGATGAATATCCATTTTATGGGCGACCAAAATATAAATCAGATTCCATATTGATCATCTGTGTTTTATGGACACATTGCTCTTATTAACCAAGAAAACACTACTTCATCATGTGCTTTCTAAAATTTGGATGTATAAAAAGCTGATGCCACAAGGATGTCCCATGGACACACAGATGGCATGCACATTACAATATGCATGAAAATTGTCTAACCTCAGACAATAATTTTCATACACTTGTTAGTCGTTAGCCTTAGGGCTCATTCTGACTATTAACCGACACCCTTTATAAAACTTTGAACACAATGAAGAAATAGTTTTTATTTGTAATTGACAATCCTTTTATTGTATTTGACATTTCTTTGCATACAAAAAATGCTTATTGTATACTCTAAATAAAAGAACTATTCTGACAGTCAGCCGGAGATGTTCCGCAGACACATATTTCCCCAGACATACCAATGTTGGAAGATTTTTGTTTTTACCCATACAGAGGATGTTTATCACAAAGTTGTGTGAACCAAACCTAAGTTTGATCTTTAGTGAAGTCCATTGTGATATTTTAAGCTTTACCCATGTTTTACCTATGATGTCTCATAAACCTGCAAAGTTATGATAGCGCAGAAAGTAAACCTATGTTTAAATGTACCATTTGTCAAGTCTAAATGCATAAAACAATAAGCAATAACAATATACACATTATCATTGGTGGTTGCGGTAAACTAAATTATATTTCTCACATTAGTATTTGTTATATATGATGATGTAACTAAAGTTGTTTTAAATAATGGCAGATGACAATACAATGGAACATTTTCATATGGCTGCTACTTGTACACAGGTCTTTCCTATGTTACATACAGAAAGATTACTGAATCAGTGCTCAATTACATGTTTGTCCTGTTACCTCCATATTTCTATTAGGGTACATACCCACGATAAGCAATAACAGTATTTTGGATGCACTGTATTTTCCCTGTGTGCAAAAAGCTGTATTGATGAGTACAAGCACAGTGGATGGATTCATAGAAATTCCATGTCCACTGTGCTCCTTTTTTCCGCAGTGTAAAGTGACATGTGGCACAACTTCAGTGCCCAGAGCCATGACTGTTGGCATGAACCGCTGCGTTCTCCTGCAGAGAACATTCACGACCCGGCAAGACAAGACACACTGCATCTAGTACTCAGCGTGCCAGTATCATGGGAACGTACACTGTGGCTGAAATCCTTTATTTGTATTTAAACACATAAGTAAACAATTGGTACTGGTATCTGTGCTTGTCATCAGTGTGTTATACGAGCACCTGCTGATAAGTCTTTGGATTTACCCAGAAAGAAACGAGATAGGGTGATGAAACTTTACATTTATTCCACATACATCCACTGATGTCAACAAACATCTTACATCAGTATTCCAATTTCTGTAAGCCTAGCAAAAAGAAGTATTTCCTTTGTGCCTCAAACCAGGCATCCGTAGCAGCCATGGCTTCAAAATGGTGTGAAATTTGGTACCCTTGACGTGTTTCTTCAGGTTTGGAAACAGATGATAGTTGGAGGGAGCTAGATCTGGTGAATAAGGTGGGTGGTCAACCAGCTGGAAGCCCAGCTCTGTCAGTTTTGCTGTGGTTGCTTGTGCAGTGTGAGCGGAGGTGCGGTCTTGCAGGAACAAGATTTATTTGGACAGCTTGCCGCACCTTTTGGCCTTCAGAGCTGCCTTCAGTTGGTCCAAAAGTTCAATGTAATACCTTGCATTGATGGTGGAACCCTTTTGAAGGTAGTCCACAAGCAGCAGGCCTTCTTTATCCCAGAACACAGATGCCATCACATTAGTGGCTGGTTTTTGCACCCTGAACTTCTTTGGAAAAGGAGAACCACTGTGCCTCCCCTCTTTTTACTGCTCCTTGTTTTTAGGGTCATAAAAATGAATCTAGGTCTCATCCATAGGGATCAGTTGATCCAGGAAGTTCTTATCAGTCCGGAAACACTGACAAATGGACCGGGAAGTTTTCACTTGCATGCTTCTTTGATCTGTTGCCAAACATTTGGGGACTCACTTTGCAGATGGATACCTCATGTCGAAATGTTGATGAATAATGACACAAACATGTTCACGGGAAATCCCCATGATGTCTGCTATTGCTTTAGCTAAAATTCATTGATTCTCCAGTATGAGGTTGTGCACAGCATCGACGATCTCCGAAACAACAACTACTCTCGGTCGTCCAGGACGTTTCTCATTATTTGTGCTGAAGTGTCACATTTTGAATTTGGCAACCCAGTTCTTAACTGTGGAATATGAAGGGCATTGATCTCCCAATGTCGTCGACATATCACCATGAATATCCTTCACGGACTTTCCTTGCAGAAACATGAATTTTTTCACTCCTTTGCTCTCAGTTGTTGTGAATATTGCATTAGACGCCGCCATTTTGTTTTTCTATGGTATTTTCTGTAAGCAACAAACACAAAATTTTGGAACATATATTGGACACATAAGGCTTTCATGTGATGTAACATTCGTTACCATAGAAACAAAAAAATACAAACCCAAAAACTTATCAACAGCCCCTCGTACATGTGTCCTCGTTTACCATCCATGTTTTTCATTAGTATATCACCGTATTTAATGACTTATTACCATCAGTGTGTCATCAGTGTGACGTCGATATTTAATGTCAATTTTTATCATCAATGTGTGATCAGTGTGTCGTTCATATTTAATGTCCATATTTGCCATCAGTGTGTCATTAGTATTTAATGTCCGTTTTTACCATCAATGTGTCGTCAGTGTGTCATTTGCATTTAATGTCTGTTTCTACCATCAATGTGTTATTAATTAGTCATCAGTGTGTCATCAGTGTTTCGCCATATTAAATGTCCTTTTTTACTATCAGTGTGTCATCAGTGTGCTGTTTGTATTTAATGTGCATTTTTACCATCAGTGTATTATCAGAGTGTCATCCATGTTTAATGTCCATTTTTAACATCAGCTCGTTCCGCAAAAAATGAGCCCTCACATAACCATATTGACTGAAAAATAAAAAAGTTACGTATCTCAAAAGAAGAATGGCGAAAACAAAAATGGAAAGCGAAAAATCGGGTGGTCGGGAAGGGGTTAATGTCCATTTTTACCATCAATGTATCATCAGTGTGTCGTCCGTATTTAATGTCTGTTTTTACCATCAGTTGTTTTTCATGGATAGCTAAAGAAATTAAGAAATTACAAAACTTCTCCTTTACTTTTCAATGATAAACACATACAGCCCTCGGATGTCCCACTGATGTCATCAATGGGCTGTAAATGATTTTCTCAGACCCATAGATTTGTATTGGCCTTTGTCATGTGTGCCGTTGGCAAAAAACGGACATATCTCCCTGTGTTTTGCATGGACAAATATTCTAAGTAAAATCACGGACATGTGAATAGCGCCATGGATTATAATGGGTTTGTGTTGTAGCCATAAAAAAACTAATAGAGGCTATTGGTAGCCATAAATTAAGGCTTTTGGTAAGGATAATTAAGCTTTTTATATTTTGGAAAAATGCGTTCCCACTGTACAATGCAAATACATCAGATTATAGCAATATTGTTCCTAACATACATGAAAAAATGACGTACCTTGGTTATTATTACCTGGAGAAATGATTCCACATCCAGTGTGTATTTCTATTTTAATTCGGATGGCTTGCATTACATTTCTAAAACACTGGAAACACGGATAAGGATAGAATGAGCTACGGTTGTTAGCAAGTGATTTCACTTACTTAAATAATGTACTTCAATTTAATCAGCAGCAGCTTAATGTGAAAAGTATAATGGCATCTCAAGAAGGGATTTAATGAGACATCAATTTGGTGGCTTAGGAACACTGTAGTGAGTAAGATACAGGTTTCACAGATCCCGTTATTAGTATTTAAAATCCCTTTCTTACCAGAATTATAAAAATAGCACCAAAGCTAAATTAATTACAGGAATATGTGTGACTATGGTATTAAATTAATTGAACATCAGTGGAATTTTTTATACAGCTACCATTGAATTCTATGCATGGATATACAGTAGCCAAAATCTGGGTTGCCAACCTTCCAGAAATTCCAGGACAGTTTGTAAAAATAGAGCACTTTTTTCGCTGTCATTCAAAAAAATGTAAGGCGTCCGTGATTTTTTGTTTAAGCTCTAGAACCTTATACAGATTATTTTGAATTTATTTATCATCATCATTTTACAGTTTGTAGTGAAAGCAGCTAATGGCTTCATATTAAGATTTGGGGCTTTAGACGTGTATCACTTATTTTCATAATGATTTATTGTGCCTTTCTAATGTGTCCATAAAACATATTGTCTATCCATGATTTTTCAATATACTGTCCAGAAAATCAAGTTGTCAATGCTGCCTATAACCATATAACTATTAGGCCTAAGCCACACGGCATCAAAATCGGACCGAGTGGAAAACGATAAAACATCGCATTCCACTCTGACCAATATTAACCTATGTCCCAGCACCCATGAGCGAATATTTTCTCGGCCCCAATTAGACTGAGAAAACAATCATAGTATGCTACAATTGTAATGCGAGACACTTTTCTCTCACACCCATTCAAGTCTATGGGGTGAGAGAAAGATCGCACTGCACTCACAGTACGCCGGAGAATGGCAATAGCCAGCTACGGAGGAGAGAGGGAGATAAATCCCTCCCTCTCCTCCTCCGTGCTGGCCCGCCCCTCCTCAGCGCCGGCCTGCCGCTCCTCAGCGCCGGCCCGCCCCTCCGCAGAGCAGGCCTGCCCCTCCTCAGTGCCGGCCCGTCCCCCGCAGCTGAGGTCCGATCCCATGATCGGACCTCAGTCGCAGTGACACTCGCATGACACTCGGCTCCTGCTGTGCTGCCAACATGAGCCGAGTGTCATGCGAGGATCGCATTAGTTCCCGTGTTGCCCCAGCCTTATGGGGACTTTAGTAAGTGTGTTTATTCAAATGCACGAAAGTCAGAAGTGATAGCTTACTGTTTACACATGTTTAGGGCGGTTTCAAATTAATTTTCAAAGACAGTTCAGGGCTTTCTGATGTGACTGGTCCTTTTTCCATGCTGCCTTTGAAAATACAGGAATTTTTGTGACATTTTAGAAAAAAACCCAATGCATTTTTACAGCAAACACAGGGCTGTTGTTAAATGTTAGCTGTGAGTCAATAGAAACAGATGAAATTTTTGCTACATTGTTTATATTTTTGTATCATCTTTAAGTAGAGGTGGGCAGATATTTTGAACTTTGAAATCAACAACTTTCCCCCAAACTGTTTACTTGCAGCAAATAAATTTATGTGAATCTCAATACTGGAAGCCTAGTAATTGCTCAAAAAATATCCATGGGAGAGAAAAGAGAGAAAGAATGAGAGAACTCTGCTGACATTAAGAGCTAACACTCTACATGAGAGAGAGAGAGAAAGACAGGATTTTGTTGACCACAAAGGCTTACACTTTACTCGTGAAAGAGAGGAGCCTCCTGACTATAAGAGCTTACACTCTACAGGAGACAGAGAGAGGAACCTGCTGACCATAACAGCTTACACTATACTGACGAAAGAGAGGACCTCACTGACCCTAAGAGCTTACACTGTATAGATGAATGAGAGGACCTCACTGACCATAAGAACTTGCACTCTACAAGAGAGTGAGGACCCTGCTGATAATAAGAGTTAAATTTTACAAGAGACAGAGAGGACCTTGTTGATAAAAGCTTACACTCTACAGGAAAGAGAGAACCCTACTAATCATAAGAGCTTACACTCTACAGGAGAGAGAGTATCCTGCTGATATTAAGAGTTTACACTTTACAGGCAAAAAAGAGAGGAGCTCATTTACCTTAACAGCTAACAATTTACTGGCAATAGAGTGGATCCTGCTGATAATAAGAACTTAAGGGTTCATTACACGCTGCAGTCTCGCTAGCGAGATCGCAAGCGATCGTATCCGCCCCCGTCGGTTGTGCAACATGGCCAAATTGCTTCCCATAGCACACAACCTCGTTAGTCCCTGTCACACGGACTTACCTGCCCTGCGATGTCGCTCTAGCCGGCAAACCGCCTCCTTTCTAAGGGGGCGGTTCGTGTGGCGTCACAGCGACGTCACATGGCAGGCATCCAATAGAAGCGGAGGGGCAGAGATGAGCGGGATGTAACATCCCGCCCACCTCCTTCCTTCCGCATTGCCGGCGGAATGCAGGTAAGGAGATGTCCGTCGCTTCTGCGGTGTCACACACAGCGGTGTGTGGTGCCGCAGGAACGAGAAACAACATCGCTAATAAGCAGACAACGATTTTTGGTTTCAGGACGACCACTCCACGGCAAACAATTTTGACCTCTTTTGCGATCATTTAAGGTCTCTCGTAGGTATCACACACTGCGATCTCGTTAATGAAGCCGGATGTGCGTCACAAACACCGTGACCTCAACGATAATTCACTAACGATATCGCAGCATGTAAAGCCCCCTTTTTACACTCTACAGGAGAGCGAGAGAGGAACTCGCTGACGATAAGAGCTTTTACTGTACAGAAGAAAGAGGACCCTGCAGATTATAAGATCTTACATTCTGCAGGAGAGTTAGAGGACCTCGCTGACCATAAAATATTACACTTTACAGTAGAGAGACATCATTTTGTTGACCATAAGAGCTTATATTCTACAGGAGAGAGAGAGAGAGAGAGAGAGAGAGGACCCTGCTGATCATTAGAGCCTATACGCTAAAGAAGATTGAGAGGCTTGCACTCTACATGAGAGAGAGAGGGCTCTACTGATCATAAGAGCCTATATGCTTCAGAAAAAAGAGACTTACCCAGTGGCTCTGAAGATGGAAACTCTGCCATACAAACTGTGCTCCACTAAGAAATGATCTGTGGCGGAGGTTTTCACAAAACATGAACTTAAAAGTAAAATGTTCAAATTCATTTGAATTTCAGAGCCAGATCAGACACCCCCATACTTTGCACTGACGAGGGGCAAGCACCCCGAAACACCGTGTCTGCAAATTGGGATTCTGATCTGGCTTATATATCCTGAGTCATATTGCAAAGGATTGTTGAAAATCCACTTGTGACTTTTAGGATCGCTACTTCCAATAGGTGGCGCTGTGCTAGAGTTTGTCTCCTTTACTGGAGAGACAATTTGAATATTTCCCAGAGGGGCATTGCAGCTATATGTCCCCTTACCTGGCAGCCAGACTGGCTTGCAAAGTCTCCTTAAGGAGAATAGTGTTCCCCCGTGGTCCCCACATAGCTTTCTCATGAGCCAGATCAGACACCCCCATACTTTGCACTGACGAGGGGCAAGCACCCCGAAACACCGTGTCTGCAAATTGGGATTCTGATCTGGCTTATATATCCTGAGTCATATTGCAAAGGATTGTTGAAAATCCACTTGTGACTTTTAGGATCGCTACTTCCAATAGGTAGCGCTGTGCTAGAGTTTGTCTCCTTTACTGGAGAGACAATAGGAAATTCAACCTGAATTTAATCCTCTGTGGATCAATTTACTCATTTCTATTTTTAAATCTTAAAAGTTGAGGACAAAGAGCACAAAAGAGGGTCTTAGCAGATATTAAAAGTGCAGTGTGCAAGAGATTACACTCACCTTTAAGGGTTGTGCAAGTCACCACCTTTACGTAGGCATTAAGATAATGGCAGCTGCCGCAGCCCCGCGTCGGGAAGATCTTCAGTGCTGGAGAGGAGAAACAGGGTTATTGCTGTTGCCAAAAAGGAGAAGAATTTTGATTCATTAAATAAAAGTATTTATTATCATTAATATTGTTGATTTTTCCTGTTTGGTCCTGAAGAAAGTGACTTGATCCCTGAAACGCGTAGACCTATGAAATAAAATACTTTTATTTAATGAATCAACATTTTTCCTCCTATTTGGCGACAGTGCGGCATTAACTCCGTTTCTCCTCTCCAGCACTGAATATTTTTAAAACTTTGGAGTTTTCTTCAAATTTATAATCTAGGTTTGATGATTTTTTTGTGCATTGTTATTGTCTACTCCATAGAAAAATAAAAATACATGAGTGCATAATGAAAACAAAAAAAACACCAAGAAAGTCTTATCATGGTTTCACATACATAGTGTGAGATATATTAAACTAAATTTTTCAGACTTCTTGAGAATATTTTTCTCCAAACACTTTCTTGACTTGTACCATATTTTGTTATGTATTTTATACACGTTCTTTCTTTTGTCCAACAAGGGATCATCTCAAAGGCAGTGTGGGCTTATTAGAAAGAGGTTGTGGCCTAACATGTAACACTGAAAAAATGCACCAAAAAATTGTGGTGCACATTGCTGGCAAAAAGTAAGTTAATTTAGGCTAAATAGTTTTAAAATTAGATTTATGATAGAGCATGACCAAACTACAGCTTGGGACACAACTTTTGTGAAAATGTAAAACCTCTTTCAGCAAGTAATTCTTTGTAAACTACATGGATACATGAGCGTTTTTTACTAGCAGTACATATGACATGGCTCAATACAAGTCTATGGGGCCGTGAAAAACGTTTTCTGCTGATCAAAGGGATGCTGAAGCATCACTCTAAAAAGCAGAAGCAATCATATATTGCAAACTTCAGTCTCTCTAAGGGGACTAATAAAGTCAATAAAAATGTAAAAGAAAAGTTTTAAAAATATGTAAAAAGAGAAAACTTAAAAGTTCAAATCCACCTCCTTTTGCCACATTGAAAATAAAATAACAATTAAAAAAAAAATTCATATTTGGTATCACCGCATTCAGAAATGCCCAATCTAGCAAAATATAAAATTAAAAATCTGATTGGTAAATTGGGTAATGAGAAAAAAAATCAAAATGCCAGAATTACTCTTTTTTGTCTCCTCAATATTGTATTTAAATGCAATAACATGATAAAAACATTATATCTACTTTAAAATGGTAAAATTAAAAATATCAGCTCAAAATGCAAAAAATAAGCTGTCATTGAGACCCAGATCCAGAAAAATGGCAATGCTACAGGTATTGAAAAATGGTGACAAAAGGGCAATTCTTTTTTTTAGCTAATTTCTGATTTTTTTTCACCACTTAGATAAAAGTAAAACTAAGCATGGTTGGTATCTACGAACTCGTACTGACCTGTAAAATCTTTATACATGGTCAGTTTTACCATGTAATGAATATGGTAAATTAACAAAAAACAAATACAATCAAGGAATTGCCCTTTTTTGCAATTTACCTTCACTTGAAATGTTTTACTCAATTTCCAGTACAAAATGTGGAAAAATGAAAGATGTCAGTCAAAAGTACAACTCATCTCACAAAAAAGCCCTCATATGGCTATATTGAAGGAAAAATTAAAAAAATGTCTTCTTGAAAGAAGGGGAGGAAAAAACTAAAAAGAAAAAAGGAAAATCGCCTGAGGTTGAAGGAGTTAACACATAAAAAATGAATAATTTCTTGGGTGAATTTTATTCCAGTATGTGTCACGTGGATGATACATGACAAAATAATTACTGATCTCAGGGAGACCAGCCAGAAAAAACACTGCCAGCAGCCAGCAAAGACGCTCAACACAGTGAAATCCTATTTGCAATGTCCCCTGGGAAGTATGCAAATCAAAAAGATCTGTGGAGCCTCTGTTAGGAGTCTCAACACGGAAAATAGCCAGATATCACTCCGGGAAGGACCTAGCCAAGGAATGGCTCTTGTCAGTGTTATGCTCACCGAGGAGCGGCGAGCATCTGGAGGTGGACCCACTGGACCGTGCACCGGACTCCCCTGAGAAGGCGACCAGCAGCGAACCCCTATACAGGGACTGTGCAGCGCCTCCCAGGAAAGGCCTAAATGCACGGTAGCCAGGAACCGGTAGTAGGAGTCTCTGTAGGGCCAGGTGTAGCAAGGTTGTGGCGTCCACAGCCGACAGAACACGGAAACGGCAACGGAGATGCTCACAGCAGGTGATGTCCACAGCAGGTACGGTACAGATAATGTCCACGGCAGGAAGGGCACGGTGACGTCCACTGTCGGTATGAGTGGTGACAACCACAGCCGGAATGGTACGGATGGCACTACGGTGAGACAAAGGATTAGAACCAGGTATAAATGCACAGAAAACAGATAACAGCACAAGGGGGTCTGGACACTGGCAAGGCTCTAATGGAAGCGTTGCTCGGGCGCCTGCTGCTGGGAGAAGTGAACCTAAATACCCATTAGGTAACAGGTGACCTCTGAGGTCACTTCCAGAAAATGGGGTATACCGCTTTAAGAAAGGGGGCGTGACCTTGTGCGCAGCCTAGAGTCACTTACTGCAGTTCTGTGTAAGGATGGGAGACAGGAAGAGGCTGCAGCATGCCTGGGAGCAGGACGTACAGCAGGACCCGGAGCAGGGGCAGCGCCTGCAGAGCCATGGGACCGGTAAGAGGAAGGCTGTCGCTGCCTGGGGCTATGACTGGGAGTGCAAGTGGGAGCCATGCTGGGACTGGGCAAATGTGAGGGAGCGCGCCCCCCACGGGGTCTGGTGGAACCAGGCGTTACAGTTAGATGTTGGCTAGGTCCTTTCCCGGAGGGATACCTGGCTATTTTCCGTGTTGAGACTCCTAAAAGAGGCTCCACAGACCTTTGTGATGTGGATGATACATGAACAGCACACACGTTCATACAGATCGTAAAGACGGAACATGCAAAACTTGTGTGAAGGGGGCCATAACCATACAGTTAGTTAGTATGTTGTATATAATTGAATTAATTCAAACTAATTAAACCCTAATTAAAATTAAAGAGATTTTAAGGCATTTCCAGAGTTCTCGTCACGGGAAGCTTCAGTAGGAGCATTGCGGTCTGATTTATACGGTCCTTTTCTGAATGCACTTATTCGTTAAGCCAGTCAGATTTACATGCTATTTACCTGTAGATTACCCTCAAGTCGCAAGTAAATACCATTTTAGGAGGTCATAGGTTTATTTTAGCATAGGAAACTTGCTATTAGATTTAAGTTACTTTCTTCATTGTACAATTGATCAACTATAGACAAAGATAAAGCCTTTTCCATTGAATAGGTTTCTAAGTGACCATGACAATGGAGTACTTAAAGAAGCTATGTTTGTTCAATTTTCAACCTAATAGGATGCACAATTGTGTTTAGTAGAACATTAACTGATTTTTTCATAGTCCATATCTCTTAAATGAATTAGTTTAATCAGCTTCACATGGCAGAACATAATCTTAAATGACATAGTATTTAATTTAAATGTTTATTATTCTGAAGGCCAAAAGAAATTGCTTCATTCATTTTCTAAGTTGCTGAACAGAATAGAAATTAGGTTTAGGCAAATGAAAGCTCACTACAGCAAATGGGCTCTGGGTTTTCATTTTTTTTATACCCCAGAATAGTTTTCTATTGTCTGAGACTGAAAGTACACTACAGGATACGAAACAATAGAAATAATTGGCAGTCAAAAATATCATAATTTACATTTTGTTGAAAATTGCATTCTCAGTTCATTTAACAATTCAGGAAATTGATCACTTTATAAAATAGATTTTCTTTTTGTTTATACTAGAAAATCATTGGATGCAGACTAAGGGAAAGTTTACACTGCTTTATATATATATGGTATGCTTTTCTTTTTGCGCATTTAAGTTGTTAAAAAACTATTACATTTAATCCTTAACATTGTGTCTAACAGAAACAAAACCTTATGACAAATGTATTTCCAAATTCAGTACAAGACTCATATCCTTTTTATGCTGCAATGAGCCTTCAAAGAGTCTTTCACTGTGACCATCATGTTATGTCCCAGCAACTGCTAATTTCTGGCCATCAAAGTATAAATACTTTGTGGTGGTTAGAGATACGCAGATATTAGCAGTATTAAAATATGCCAAATCAAGATATACAACAATATTTAAGTTCTTGTATTTGATAATTGCAGTGTCCACCACAAGAAAATAAGGCAGGCACTACTACAGTCATGGCCAAAAGTGTGGCACCCTTAATATTGTTCTGAAAAATGATGTGTGTCTCCCAGAAAATTATCGCAATTACATAGTTTTTGTTATACAGATGCTTAAATCCTTTTTGTGTATAGAAACAAACAATAAAACAGAGAAAAAAAAGGTAAATTGTACATAACTTCACACAAAACTACAAAATGGGCCTGACAAAATCGTTGGCACGCTCAACCTAATATTGATTGCACACCCTTTGGATTAAATAATTGCACTCAATCGCTTACTATAACCAACAACAAGCTTCTTACTTCTCTCATCCAGAGTTCTGGACCACTCTTTTTTTGCACACTACTCCAGGTCTCTCATATTTGCAGGCGCCTTCTCCCAACAGCAATTGTAAGATCTCTCTACAGGTGTTCAATGGGATTTAGATCAAGACTCATTACTGACCACTTCAGAATTCTTCAGAACTTTGCTTCCATCCATTTCTGGATGCTTCTTGAAGTATGTTTAGCGTCATTGTCCTGCTGGAAAACTCATGGTAAAGGACGCAAACACAGCTTTCTGACACTTAGCACTAACTTGTGACATAAAATCCGTAGGTAATTTTCAGACTTCAAGATGCATTGCACACAGTCAAGACACCCAATGTAAGGGGGATTAAAAGAACCCCAAAACATCTTTGAACCTCCACTATATTTGACTGTAAGTTCTGTGTTCTTTTCTTTGTAGGCCTCATTCCATTTTTGGTAAAGAGTAGAAAGATGTGCTCTATCAAAAAGCTCAATCTTGGTTTCATCTGTCTATAAGACGTTTTCCCAGAAGTATTTTAGTTTAATCACATATATTTTAGCAAACTGAAGTTTAGCTTTTTTATGTCTCTATGTTAGCAGTTGCGTCCTCCAGGATCTCCTGCCATAGGGTTTCATTTCATTCAAATGTCGATGGATTTTTCGCACAGACACTGATGCACCCTGAGTCTGTAGGACAGCTTGAATTTCTATTGAAACTTATCCTGCATTGCAATCTTTCATCAATTTTTTGCTGGATGAGATTAGCTACAATGCTATGGGTAGTAAACCTTGATAATGTTGCATACTGTCACGGGGTCCTTCTCCCATATCACACAATCAACAGAGTGAGAGATGGCGGTACAATTCAAAGAGCATTTATTCCAAGCAACTCAAAACGGTCCATAAGATAATCCACAAAACAGAAGGTAAAATTAGTCCAGTAACACAAATATAGTCCATTAAGTGATAAATGTCCAGGTCACCCTGAGAAGCCACAGCTACCCTCAGAATTTTAATCTTCTTCCTTCACTATTCAAGTTCCCAACAGACTGACTCATCCCCCCAGGTAAGCAAAGATATTAGATGGATTTCACACCCCCTCCCCCCACATAGGAACAAAAGCCTGGCAGGGGAGGAATTAAACCTGCAAATGGGATAATGTAGACACAAGGAACACAGAATGGACAGTGAACCACACCCAAACATTAACCCATACAAAATGGTACACAATCCACAATATTCAACCATCACACATACCATGGACCAAGAAACATCAAGGGCTCTATTGATGGAATTATAATCTTGAGATTGTTGATATTCTTCAAAAATTTTGGTTTTAAATTCCTTTCCTCAGACAGTTCACTTCTCCTCTTTCTGTTCTCCGTACTTAGTGTAACACATACAAACACACAATGCAAATACTGAGTGCACTTCTCATTTTTTATCAGGTTTTAGGTGTAATTTTCATATTGTCCACACCTGCTACTTGCTACAGATGAGTTTAAACAAGCATCATGCACTTAAAAATGGGTGGTGCTTTGTATATCCACTGCACTCACCACATGAATCTTCATCTAAAGCTGGGTTCACACATAGCGACAGCGACAACGACGTCGCTGTTACGTCACCATTTTCTGTGACGCAACAGCGACCTTGTAAGTCGCTGTTATGATCGCTGCTTAGCTGTCAAACACAGCAGAAGCAGCAGTGATCATAACGACACGCATCGCTGTGCTACATGTGCAGAGAGCAGGGAGCCGCGCACACTGCTTAGCGCTGGCTCCCTGCACTCCTAGCTACAGTACACATCAGGTTAATTACCCAATGTGTACTGCAGCTACATGTGCAGAGAGCAAGGAGCCGCGCACACTGCTTAGCGCTAGCGCTAGCTCCCTGCACTCCTAGCTACAGTACACATTGGGTTAATTACCCGATGTGTACTGCAGCTAAATGTGCAGAGAGCGGGAGCCGGCACGGGCAGCGAGAGCGGCGGACGCTGATAACGAAGATAAATATCGGGTAACCAGGGAAAGGTCTTCCCTTGGTTACCCGTTTACCCTAGTTACAGCTTACCGCAGCTGCCAGACGCCGGCTCCTGCTCCCTGCTCGCTTCATTTCGTCGCTCTTTCGCTGACACACACAGCGATGTGTGCGTCACAGTGGGAGAGCGACGACCAAAAAATGAAGCTGGACATTCAGCAACGACCAGCGACCTCACAGCAGGCGCCAGGTCGTTGCTGGATGTCACACCACCCTAAGATTTCTGTTTATTTACATAAGGCTGTGAGAAAGTGTCTAAGGTTGTGAAACAGCTGTTAGCTTCTTCTGCACATTTGTCTCCCTAATATTATATCCTCTATGCACCTTATGTAAATAAACAGAATTATTGGATGAAGATTCCTGTGGTGAGTGTGTGACGCCCTGGACTAGCCAGGTAGTCAAAAGCACAACATCACACACACACCCTCCCCTGGATAGTCAACAATGGTCAAACAAAATCCTTTTTGATTCCTCCAGGGTCTGATGTCCACACCAGGTGGGGCAGAGCCAGGCAGTTGGCCCCACCCACCGAGGAGTTCATAGGCCTGGAGGTGGGAAAAGCAGTTAGTTCAGTTTTGGAGTTGAAAGTGACAGGAGAGAAACTGTTAGTGTCTGGGTCAGAGCCCAGGCACTGTCAGCAAGGTCGGCAGACGGTGGTGGCCATCTGCAGGAGTTGGCGCAGGTCAGTGAAACCGTAGGACCGGGGACGGGGGGGTGGTACGCCAGTACCGAGCTGGGGAGCAGATCTGAACCAAGCACAAAGGCAGGGCCATCAGACCCCGACCAGGCTAGGAGCCGCCGACAATGGTCAAATCAGATAGTGACCGGGACCTCAGGGGTTCCCTCACACCCAAGACCCGACAGAAGGCAACCGTCCACACAGTGAGGATAAAAAGCCACCGCCATAGGCTAGAGATCCAAGGGCCAGAGCCTGCGGGCAAAACGAGCTCCTTCTGTACATACACGCCGGGGAGCGGACTACCAGTGGGAAACCATCGGAGTCAATACATTCTACAGCAGTGCAGGGAAAGACAGTCACCATCAACCTGTCCGGGGAGAGCAAAGACACTGCAGCCGGCTGCGGAACCCGTCCATCAAGCCGTTTGGTTTACCAGAGACTCTGTGAATCTGTGCCTGAGTGAGTACAACAGTGCCATCCGGCACTGCGCCGCGCTGCCTCTGCAATCCTGCACCCCAGCTACCCTGCCTCCCCGTACCACCACCAGGCTCCGGGATCACCAACCCCTACCCACAGAGGGGAACCAACATCCTAGCTGCTCCCTGCCATCGCTCCCGGGATTCCCGTCACCAGCAGCGGTGGTGCCCATTATCACCACGACCCGTGGGTGGCGTCACTAACTATCTCACCAAACAAACTATCCCTTTTCACTCGTGGGCGTGGAGCGCTGTTCGAGTCCCCCGGGTCCGGCCCACCGCTCGAGCCACCGAGCAGCACCAGCCCCGGACCCAAGCGTAGCGAGCGCGGACCTTCCGCCCGCGACAACTTGGCGTCACGAACAGGATTAGAACCAATCTACCTACCGGTAGAAGTGCGTCTTGCAGTCTGCACCGGCGGCGTCCGGCCGAAAAATTTGAAGTTCCGACATCTTGGGCGCGAAGATTTCCCGCTCCAGCCGTCTTCCCCGAGCAGGGAGGGTGCGAAAGTGAAGCCCTGCAGGCCCAGGTCCGATTCTTAATGGAGCGATGGGTGGCCGAAATGGAGGAAGTAGCGGTGGCCATGTGGAGACGCAAGGTGGAGACAGTGCTGGAGGAGCGGGTAAGCGACCCACGCCCCTGTGTCCTTGAAGGACCGGTCACTGCGACTGAGGGGCCCGGTCTGCGTCCATTCACACTGCTGCCTCTCCTGCCATCCGCATTGGTTGTTGCTGCCCCGCCACTAGGTCCGCTGCCCCCAACACCGGTAGCGGAGTTCAACCTGTCCGCCTTAGAGGACCAACCTGTAGGCGTTGCCCGTGAACGACCCGCACTTATCCCGCTGCCGTGGAAGATTCCTCGGGAGGTGCCTGTCCATGAGCAGAAGCCGTCAGCCCCGGAAGTGGCCGCACCCAAGAAAGTCCCGGCTCCAGCAGTCCGTCCGGCTATGGAAGAGGTGGAAGTCGCGAGCAGGAAGGCCCAGCAGGTGAGGCCTGTTGTCCCTAAACCCCACGCCTCGGCTGAGGCTGCGCTACGTCGCCGCTGCAAGGCCGCATTCCAGGCCGCGTCACCGCAGGACCCCCCAAATAGGATATCGGTCGTGGCCGGTACGGGGGAGATCCAGCGGTGCCAGACCCGCGCGCAGGGGCACGCAGACGCCCCTTACTGGGACAGAGAGCCAAACCAGCTGGGGCGCAAGATTGCCGCCAGAGAGCAGCAGAGGGCCAAAGTACTGGCTCGCACCATAAGGGAGAAAGACAATCTCCGCAACGCCACTTTCTGGGTGCGGGGCCCGATTTACGAGGGCCAAGTCAGATGGTTTGACCCTCAACGTGGATATGGCTTCATCTACGAGTCGGGCCTGGTGGCCGAAATATTTGTGGCTCGCCGTGATGTGAATTCTCATCTTCCAACGGGCCACCCTGGTCGTGACCTGCAACCGGGCGACCTGGTGACCTACACCCGACATTGCGGGGAGAGGGGCTGGTTTGCCCTAGATGTGAAACAGAGGGAAGGCCGCGGTGTCCAGATGCGGTCCCAGTCCCCTCCCCCACCGTGCCGTCCGGATGTAGAGTTGGAGGAGGCATATGAAGAAGGCGACCTCAAGTAAGGCAGCGGTCCTCCGTTGCAACACAGTTATCCCCATTGGGACCATCAGCCCCATGTTTTTGTTTTAAGTTTTTACTGAATGAATGAGCACCAATTACCCGAATACCTCACCTGATTGCCGTCCGTAAAAGAAGAAAGTTGTCCCTGTGGGGACTTTATGTGTTCCCACTAACCCCCTTCCAGAGACAAGGCCGAGAACTTGCAGGCCAACCACGAAATTGTGGCCTTGTAAATAATTTTTGGGCTGTATTCTGTTGCCGCCTCCGGAGAGGCAGATTGGAGGAAAGACCCGCAGCAGAGCAGGCTGGGGTCCGGTCACCACCAGGACCGGTGACCATCCTCCGGGTGTCAGGGGTCCCCCTGGACGTGGGGTCCCCTGAAATGACAGCCGGGTGCGAGACACCGTGCCCGTTCCCGCTCGGGTAACCTGGACCAGGACTGGGTTAAAGGGGTGCTGCCCGTTTCTTAGGGGCAGCATCAAGGTGTAGGTTGCTTGGGTGGGGGAGCGGAGAAACATGAACCCGTCCGTTATTAATAAAAAAAAATTTATACCGTTGGTAACATTTAAGAGAAAAGGCTCCCGTAAGGGAAGAATTAAAAGTATGCTTAATGTTATATGTTTTTCCGATGTTAATTTATATTTTTCAGAAATGAAACCAGTAATAGACGGGCAGCTCGCAGACAGTCTGCATTTCACCAAGGGGGAATGTGATGCCCTGGACTAGCCAGGTAGTCACAAGCACAACATCACACACACCCCCTCCCCTGGATAGTCAACAACAGTCAAACAAAATCCTTGTTGCCTCCTCCAGGGTCTGATGTCCACACCAAGTGGGGCAGAGCCAGGCGGTTGGGCCCACCCACCGAGGAGTTCAAAGGCCTGGAGGCGGGAAAAGCAGTTAGTTCAGTTTTGTCGTTGAAAGTGACAGGAGAGAAACTGTTAGTGTCTGGGTCGAAGCCCAGGCACTGTCAGCAAGGTCAGCAGACGGTGGTGGCCATCTGCAGAAGGTCAGCGGAACCGTAGGACCGGGTATGGGCGGTGGCCCGCCGGTACCGAGCCAGGGAGCAGATCTAAACCAAGCACAAAGGCAGGGCCATCAGACCCCGACCAGGCTAGGAGCCGCCGACAACGGTCAAATCAGATAGTGACTGGGACCTCAGGGGTTCCCTCACACCCAAGACCCGACAGAAGGCAACCGTCCACACAGTGAGGATAAAAAGCCACTGCCATAGGCTAGAGATCCAAGGGCCAGCGCCTGCGGGCAAAACGGGCTCCTTCGGTACATACATGCCAGGGAGCCGACTACCAGTGGGAAACCATCGGAGTCAATACATTCTACAGTGGTGCAGGGAAAGACAGCCACCATCAACCTGTCCGGGGAGAGCAAAGACACTGCAGCCGGCTGCGGGACCCGTCCATCCAGCCGTTTGGTTTACCAGAGACTCTGTGAATCTGTGCCTGAGTGAGTACAACAGTGCCATCCGGCACCGCGCCGCGCTGCCTCCGCAACCCTGCAGCCGAGCTACCCTGCCTCCCTGTACCACCACCGGGCCCCGGGATCACCAACCCCTACCCACGGAGGGGGAACCAACATCCTAGCTGCTCCCTGGCATCGCTCCCGGGATTCCCGTCACCAGCAGCGGTGGTGCCCATTATCACCATGACCCGTGGGTGGCGTCACAAACTATCTCCCCAAACAAACTATCCCTTTTCATTCGTGGGCGAGGAGCGCTGCTCGAGTCCCCCGGGTCTGGCCCACCGCTCGAGTTACCGAGAAGCAGCAGCCCCGGACCCGAGCGTAGCGAGCGCGGCCCCTCCACCCGCGACAAGTGCCATGAATATACCTCTTTTCATAAAGGATTAATCGCAATGTGTTGACTCATCCACGTTTGAAGTGAATCTGTCAACAAGTTTTGCTTCCTAATCTGAGTGGAGAATATTGGAAAGACAGAGATCCTGATACTAGTGATGTGTCACTAATTGAGTTGCCTTTTGTAGTTTTGTTAAAATCACTGTTTTATCAACAGAAGAGGACTAGTCAACCTGCTGCCATGTAGTATTGTATATTTCTGATTTATGGAGAAAACTGTTATCAGTAGTGAGGGCATGGTTATAGAAAGAAATTCCTATCAAAAACTATGTTTGTACATAGAGACTCTTGCAAGTTAAAAATCATGTTATTTTATTGGAGTACAAAAAATATTTACACCAATGAAAATTTAAAAAGTGGGAAACCAGCAGGTGAAGTCACAACACAAAGTAAAAAGCTGGAGAGAACAGTGAATTGGGATAGGATAGTCCCTATACAATAATTCCAATAAATATTAAGTACATGTATATATATATACAGTGTGTGTATATATATATATATATATATATATATATACAGTACAGACCAAAAGTTTGGACACAAACCTTCTCATCTCTAGAACAACTATTAAGAGGAGACTTTGTGCAGTAGGCCTTCATGGTGAAATTAGCTGCTAGGAAACCACTGCTAAGGGCAGGCAACAAGCAGAAGATACTTGTTTGGGCTAAAGAGCACAATGAATGGACATTAGACCAGTGTAAATCTGTGCTTTGGTCTGATAAGTCCAAATTTGAGATCTTTAGATCCAACCACCGTGTCTTTGTAGAAAAGGGGAACTGATGGACTCTACATGCCTGGTTCCCACCATGGAGCATGGAGGAGGAGGTGTGATGGTGTGGGGGTGCTTTGCTGGTGACACTGTTGGGGATTTTTTCAAAATTGAAGGCATACTAAACCAGCATGGCTTCCACAGCATCTTGCAGCGGCATGCTATTCCATCCAGTTTGCATTTAGTTGGACCATCATTTATTTGTCAACAGGACAATGACCCCAAACACACCTCCAGGCTGTGTAAGGGCTATTTGACTAAGAAGGAGAGTGATGGGGTGCTACGCCAGATGACCTGGCCTCCACAGTTACCAGACCTGAACCCAATCTAGATGGTTTGGGGTGAGCTGGACTGCAGAGTGAAGGCAAAAGGGCCAACAAGTGCTAAGCATTTCTGGGAACTCCTTCAAGACTGTTGGAAGACCATTTCTGGTGACTACCTCTTGAAGCTCATCAAGAGAATGCCAAGAGTGTGCAAAGCAGTAATGAAAGCAAAAGGTGGCTACTTTGAAGAACCTTGAATATAAGACATATTTTCAGTTGTTTCACACTTAAAAATTTTAAGTATTTAATTCCACATGTTTTCATTCATAGTTTTGATGTCTGCAATGTGAATCTACAATTTTTAAGGGTACTTTACACGCTAGTGACGCACATGCGGCGCCGTAGCGACATCGCAGCGTGTGACACCAAGGAGCGACGATCAATGATCGCAAAATCGTTTTAAAATGGTGATTGTTGACACGTCACTCCATTCTTTAATATCACTGCTGCTGCAGGTACGATGTTGTTTGTCGTTCTTGCGGCATCACACATCGCTGTGTGTAACACCGCGGGAACGACGAACATCTCCTTACCTGCATCCATTGGCAATGCGGAAGGAAGGAGGTGGGCGGGATGTTACGTCCCGCTCATCTCCGCCCCTCCACTTCTATTGGCCAGCCGCTTAGTGACGCCGCAGTGACGTCGCTATGACGCCGAACGCATCTCCCTGCCTTGAGGGAGGGATTGTTCGGCGGTCACACCGACGTCGCAGATCAAGTATGTGCGTGTGACGCTGCCATAGCAATAATGTTTGCTACGGCAGCGATCAACACATATCGCACATACGACGGGGGCGGGTGCTATCGCTCGCAACATCGCTAGCAATCGCTAGCGATGTCGCAGCGTGTAAAGCCCCCTTAGAGTCATGATCATTAAAATAAAGAAAACTCTTTGAATGAGAAGGTGTGTCCAAACGTTTGGTTTGTACTGTATATATATTTATATATATATATATATATATATATATATATATATATATATATAAAAATATATGTATGGTATCATAGATATTAATCCTATCAGTAAACAAGAGATTAATGCAAAATGATGGTAAAATGCTAAATCATAATTAATCATTGCAAACAAAATTTTAAACAGGAATAAGCTTCTAAAAGGGACACTATTAATAGCCCGTGTGGCATGGAGTATGCAGTAGTAAACAGTTGAAACCAGAATTTTACATACACTTTCTGAAAAGACACATATGCATGTTTTTCTCACATGAAATCAGAATATACCTTTTACCTTTCCCATTTTAGGTCATTTATGATTACCAAAATTATTTATATTTGTCAAATACCGGAATAATGAGGGAGAGAATGTTTTAAGATATTTTTATTACTTTTTCTTAAAGTCAGCAGTTAACATACACTTTGAGTACTATGCCTTTAAACAATATGAGACAACCCATAAGATGATGTCATGTCTTTGGAAGCTATTTATAGGTTTATTGGTTGCATCTGAGTTAATTAGAGACACACTGTGGATGTCTTTTATTGCACAGCTGAACCACTGCTTCTGTGTAGCATCATTGGGGAAAGTCAAAAGAAATCAACCAAGATCTAACGAAAAAATTGGGGCCGTTCACAGATCTGGTTTTTCCTTGGGTGCAATTTCCAGATGCCTAAAGGTACCTTGTTCATATGTGCAAACAATTATACGCAAGTACAAACAAGATTAAAGTGTACAGGCATCATACCACTCAGGAAGGAGATGGGTTTTGTGTACAAAAGTTGAACTTGCTTTGGTCAAACATGTGCATATCAACCCAAGAGCAAAAGCAAAAGACCTTGTGAAGATGCTGGCAAAAGTTGGTAAGATTGTGTATTTATACACATTGAAACGACTATTGTATCAACAAGGGCTGAAAGCCCACTCTGCCAGGAAGACATTATTGCTCCTAAAAAACCTTAAAAAAAACCAGATTAATGTTTACAAATGCACACAGGAACAAATACCTTAATTTTTGAAGACATCTACTGTGGTCTGACAAAACTAAAATTACACTGTTTGGCCATAATGACTAGAGATGAGCGAACCGGTCGCGGTTCGGCTCGAGGTCGGTTCGCCGAACGGAGCTCCCGTTCGAGTTCGGTTCGTCGAACGTTCGACGAACCGAACTCGAACTGCATAGGAAACAATGGCAGGCAATCACAAACACAGAAAAACACCTAGAAAACACCCTCAAAGGTGTCCAAAAGGTGACAAACAACTCACAACACAACACAAACACATGGGAAAGTGACAAGGACAAATTCTCATGCGAAAACAAAACAGCATTATGAGGAAAAAGAGGAAGAGACACAGATATAGGCATGGCATGCCCTTCTAAAATCATGTAAAACACCGCAAGGTGACTCCAAGCGGAGTCTCCCATTTTTCCAAAAATTGGGCCACACAGACACCCCTTCAGTGGCAGCACTTGTGCCCCAGTTGTACACTTCACAGGTAGATTTGCATCAAGCACATTCAAAAATACGCCATACTTAACCGTCCCCAGGATGACACCGGGGTAGGTAGCAAAGTCTTTCCTGATCCCAGCTCTGTTCATCTTGGATCATTTTTAAAAAACACAGCAAGCAAGGGTTACTCCAAGCGGAGTCTCCCTTTTTTTCCAAAAATTGTGCCCCACACACACCCACCCATTCAGTGGCAGCACTTGTGCCCTAGTTGTACACTTCACAGCTAGATTTGCATCAAGCACATTCAAAAATACGCCATACTTAACCGTCCCCAGGATAACACCGGGGTAGGTAGCAAAGTCTTTGCTGAACCATGACTTGTTCATCTTGGCTCCTTTTAAAAAACACAGCAAGCAAGGGTTACTCCAAGTGGAGTCTCCCTTTTTTTCCAAAAATTGTGCCCCACACACACCCACCCATTCAGCGGCAGCACTTGTGCCCTAGTTGTACACTTCACAGCTAGATTTGCATCAAGCACATTCAAAAATACGCCATACTTAACCGTCCCCAGGATGACACCGGGGTAGGTAGCAAACTCTTTCCTGATCCCAGCTCTGTTCATCTTGGATCATTTTTAAAAAACACAGCAAGCAAGGGTTACTCCAAGCGGAGTCTCCCTTTTTTTCCAAAAATTGTGCCCCACACACACCCACCCATTCAGTGGCAACACTTGTGCCCTAGTTGTACACTTCACAGCTAGATTTGCATCAAGCACATTCAAAAATACGCCATACTTAACTGTCCCCAGGATGACACCGGGGTAAGTAGCAAACTCTTTCCTGATCCCAGCTCTGTTCATCTTGGATCATTTTTAAAAAACACAGCAAGCAAGGGTTACTCCAAGCGGAGTCTCCCTTTTTTTTCCAAAAATTGTGCCCCACACACACCCATTCAGTGGCAGCACTTGTGCCCAATTGTACACTTCACAGCTAGATTTGCATCAAGCACATTCAAAAATACGCCATACTTAACCGTCCCCAGGATGACACCGGGGTAGGTAGCAAACTCTTTCCTGATCCCAGCTCTGTTCATCTTGGATCATTTTTAAAAAACACAGCAAGCAAGGGTTACTCCAAGCGGAGTCTCCCTTTTTGTCCAAAAATTGTGCCCCGCACACAGCCACCCATTCAGTGGCAGCACTTGTGCCCTAGTTGTACACTTCACAGCTAGATTTGCATCAAGCACATTCAAAAATACGCCATACTTAACCGTCCCCAGGATGACACCGGGGTAGGTAGCAAAGTCTTTGCTGAACCATGACTTATTCATCTTGGCTCCTTTTAAAAAACACAGCAAGCAAGGGTTACTCCAAGCGGAGTCTCCCTTTTTTTCCAAAAATTGTGCCCCACACACACCCACCCATTCAGTGGCAGCACTTGTTCCCTAGTTGTACACTTCACAGCTAGATTTGCATCAAGCACATTCAAAAATACGCCATACTTAACCGTCCCCAGGATGACACCGGGGTAGGTAGCAAACTCTTTCCTGACCCCAGCTCTGTTCATCTTAGATCATTTTTAAAAAACACAACAAGCAAGGGTTACTCCAAGCGGAGTCTCCCTTTTTTTCCAAAAATTGTGCCCCACACACACCCACCCATTCTGTGGCAGCACTTGTGCCCTAGTTGTACACTTCACAGCTAGATTTGCATCAAGCACATTCCAAATCCACAAGCATTTACTCTCCCCAGGATGACACAGGGGTAGTAAATTCCTGGTGGATCCATGACTTGTTCATTTTGATGATAGTTAGTCTGTCCACATTGTCACTGGACAGACGTGTGCGCTTATCTGTCAGCACACACCCAGCAGCACTGAAGACACGTTCAGAGGCAACGCTGGCAGCTGGACACGACAAAATCTCCAAGGCGTAACTGGAGAGCTCTGGCCATTTTTCTAGATTTGAAGCCCAAAATGAGCAAGGCTCCATTTGCAAAGTCATGGCATCGATGTTCATTTGGAGATACTCCTGTATCTTCCTCTCCAGCCGTTGACTATGTGTCAGACTTGTTGTCTCTGGCGGCCTTGTAAAGGAGGGTCTAAAAAAATTATGAAAAGATTCCATAAAATTGCTGTTACCAGCACCAGATACAGTCCTACTGGTACGGGTAGACTGTTGACGATGACGAGACCGTCCCATGTTTGTCAAGTTACAACTGGGAGATTCACTCCCTGCACCTGCACGGTTGTTTGGTGGAAAAGCCGAGCTAAGATCGAGTAACAGCTTCTGCTGATACTCCTGCATACGTGCGTCCCTTTCTATGGCTGGAATTATGTCACAAAATTTCGACTTGTACCGGGGATCTAATAGTGTAGCAAGCCAGTAGTCATCATCACTTCTAATTTTGACAATATGAGGGTCATGATGGAGGTAGTGCAACAAGAAGGCACTCATGTATCTTGCGCAGCCATGCAGACAAAGTCCACGCTGTGTTTGTGGCATAGAGGTGCTACCCGTTCTTTCTTCCTCTGACATCTCCCCCCAACCTCTTTCAACTGAAATTTGACCAAGGTCTCCCTCATCCGCTGAGTCTTCCATGTCCATGGACAGTTCGTCCTCCATTTCTTCATGTTCTCCTGCACCTTCCTCAACATTTCGCCTGCTACTATGCGCCCTTGTTGATCCCTGTCCCCCATGGTCCCATGCCTGCCGCGTTGGTGATGATGAACGTCTGGACCTTGGTGATGTTGTTGTCCCTTGCGCATATGAATCCTCCTGTAGTTCCTCCCCTTCCTGTTGTCCCACCCCTTGACTCCGAATAGTGTTTAGCGTGTGCTCCAGCATGTAAATGACTGGAATTGTCATGCTGATAATGGCATTGTCAGCGCTAAACATATTCGTCGCCATGTCGAAACTGTGCAGACGGGTGCATAGGTCCTTGATCTGAGACCACTCCATCAGGGTGATCTGCCCCACCCCTGCATCTCGTTGGCCCAGGCTATACGTCATGACGTATTGCACCAGGGCTCGGCGGTGCTGCCACAGTCGCTGTAACATGTGGAGAGTCGAATTCCAGCATGTCGCCACATCGCATTTCAGGCAATGAACCGGCAGGCCGAAAGACTTCTGGAGCGATGCAAATCGCTCAGCTGCGGCGGTTGAACGGCGGAAGTGAGCAGACAGTTTTCGTGCCCTGGTCAGAAGGCCATCTAGGCCGGGATAGTGTGTTAAAAATTGTTGGACAACAAGGTTCAACACGTGAGCCATACAAGGCAGGTGTGTCACCTTGCCCAGGCAAAGGGCCGCACCCAGGTTTGCAGCATTGTCGCACACGGCCTTACCAGGCTGCAGGTTGAGTGGAGACAACCATTTATTAAACTCGGACCGCAGAGCTGACCACAACTCTTCAGCTGTGTGACTCCTATTACCAAGACATGTCAAGCTAAAGACCGCCTGATGCCGTTGCGCTCTGCTGCCAGCATAGTAATGAGGGGTGCGTGATTCCTTCTGCGCAGTGAGAACGCTGGTGGCCTGACCAGGCAGGCTTGGGGCAGAGGTAGAGGACACAGATGAGGTGAAGGAGGCAGAAGCAGTGGCGGAACTTGGACAGACAGAGGATTGACACACAAGTCGTGGGGACGGCAAGACTTTTGCAGCAGACCCTTCACCATCTATCACCATAGTTACCCAGTGCCCAGTCAGTGACATGTAACGTCCCTGTCCATGCTTACTGGTCCAAGTATCGGTGGTGAAATGCACCCGTTCACACACAGAGTTTCTCAAGGAAGCGGTGATGTTGTGTGCGACATGCTGGTGTAGCGCGGGCACACCTTTCTTAGAGAAGTAGTGGCGACTAGGCATCTGGTACTGAGGCACAGCGACAGGCATAAGGTCTCTAAAATCCTGTGTGTCCACTAGGCGGAAAGGCAGCATTTCGGTAGCCAAGAGCTTACAGAGGGATAGAGTCAACCTCTTAGCTTTGTCATGGGTCGCAGGAAATGGCCTTTTATTTGACCACATCTGAGGGACAGAGATCTGGCTGCTGTGTGTAGACGGTGTTGAGTAGGGTGTCCCTGGAAAAATGCAGGTTTGTGAGGAAAGTGCAGGCGGAGACATGATGTTGCCTTCATCCAACGTTGGTGCTATCGATGTCTGAGAGAGCTGTACACACTCACTTGTTTCCCCTTCCAAACCAACTGACGACCTACCAAGCAAACTGCCTGTTGTGGTTACAGTGGTGGAAGTTGTGCGTGGAAAACCAGGTGTGACAGCTGTCCCCACAGTCCTAAAAGATGAAGAGCACGCGGATGCACTGTAAGGGGCAGGCCGTGGATGGTTCGCTCCGCTAGGCCGCATTGCAGCACGGTGAACTTCCCACTGGGACCTATGATATTTATTCATGTGACGATTCATGGAAGAAGTTGTCAAACTGCTGAGGTTTTGACCTCTACTAACAGAATCATGACAAATTTTACACATCACATAATTTGGGCGATCTTTTTCTATGTCAAAAAAGGACCAGGCTAGGCAAGGCTTAGAGGGCATGCGACCTGCTGAGCCCTCCCGACTAGTGCTCAGAGGCAGAGTGGTGGCTGATGATGCAGTTGTAGACTTGCTACCAGTGCTCCGACTCTGTCCAGGAAGGCGCAAGGTAACTTCGTCGTCGGTTGCATCCTCCTCCACCGCCTCTGTTGACCTCCTCGAGTGCCTTACTGGGGGTTGACAGTAGGTGGGATCTAGAACTTCATCATCAATTGTTGTGTTTGCACTCCCCTCCCCCTCAGACCGAGCCTCTTCTTGCCCTGACCGAATATTTAAGTTGTCATCCCAATCTGGTATCTGCGTCTCATCGTCATCAGTATGTTCCTCATTGTCTATAACCACAGGTGTTACAGTTTGTGACAAAGGGTCACCTTTTGAGATCCATTCAAGCATTTTCCTTTTTTTGCCATCATCTACCTTTGTTCCTGTTGTTTGTGTCCGTAAAAAAGGGAGCACATCGGATTGTCCATGGTAAGTAGTAGACATCTTACTTTTGCTGGTAGATGGTCTATCTTCAGCAGATGATAATGGAGCTTTGCCACCTTCCCCACGGACAAACCCTTTTTTTCCTTTTCCACCACGCCTCTTCCCCTTTCCACCAGCATCTGTCATTTTGCCACTCATGTTGATTGCGACAAGATTGTGCACTAAAAATGAGGTAGTAAAAATTGAGAGGTGGTGTAGATTGCAGCGGTGGTCTAGCTTTATTAACAGCAGAATAATAAAGAATAAATATCCCTGACAATGCAACTACGGCCCTTAAACTGGCAGCATAAATTGCTAGTATAATGGCTTAGTAACAATGAGTAGGAGTGTGCAATGCAGCCAGACGTGCTGCAAATATCTTTGCACTACTGAGACTATACAGAAGTCCAATAGCCACGTTTAGGATGCCACTAAGTTCACTCAGTGTTTGCTAGTATAATGGCTTAGTTATAATGAGTTTGAGTGTGCAATGCAGCCAGACGTGCTGCAAATATCTTTGCACTACTGGGACTATACAGAAGTCCAATAGCCACGTTTAGGATGCCACTAAGTTCACTGAGTGTTTGCTAGTATAATGGCTTAGTTATAATGAGTTTGAGTGTGCAATGCAGGCAGACGTGCTGCAAATATCTTTGCACTACTGGGACTAGACAAAAGTCCAATAGCCACGTTTAGGATGCCACTAAGTTCACTGAGTGTTTGCTAGTATAATGGCTTAGTTATAATGACTTTGAGTGTGCAATGCAGCCAGACGTGCTGCAAATATCTTTGCACTACTGGGACTATGCAGAAGTCCAATAGCCACGTTTAGGATGCCACTAAGTTCACTGAGTGTTTGCTAGTATAATGGCTTAGTTATATTGAGTTTGAGTGTCCAATGCAGGCAGACGTGCTGCAAATATCTGTGCACTACTGGGACTATACAGAAGTCCAATAGCCACGTTTAGGATGCCACTAAGTTCACTCAGTGTTTGCTAGTATAATGGCTTAGTTATAATGAGTTTGAGTGTGCAATGCAGCCAGACGTGCTGCAAATATGTTTGCACTACTGGGACTATACAGAAGTCCAATAGCCACGTTTAGGATGCCACTAAGTTCACTCAGTGTTTGCTAGTATAGTGGCTTAGTTATAATGAGTTTGAGTGTGCAATGCAGCCAGACGTTCTGCAAATATCTTTGCACTACTGGGACTATACAGAAGTCCAATAGCCACGTTTAGGATGCCACTAAGTTCACTGAGTGTTTGCTAGTATAATGGCTTAGTTATAATGAGTTTGAGTGTGCAATGCAGCCAGACGTGCTGCAAATATCTTTGCACTACTGGGACTATACAGAAGTCCAATAGCCACGTTTAGGATGCCACTAAGTTCACTCAGTGTTTGCTAGTATAATGGCTTAGTTATAATGAGTTTGAGTGTGCAATGCAGCCAGACGTGCTGCAAATATCTTTGCACTACTGGGACTATACAGAAGTCCAATAGCCACGTTTAGGATGCCACTAGGTTCACTCAGTGTTTTTTAGTATAATGGCTTAGTTATAATGAGTTTGAGTGTGCAATGCAGCCAGACGTGCTGCAAATATCTTTGCACTACTGGGACTATACAGAAGTCCAATAGCCACATTTAGGATGCCACTAAGTTCACTGAGTGTTTGCTAGTATAATGGCTTAGTTATAATGAGTTTGAGTGTCCAATGCAGGCAGACGTGCTGCAAATATCTGTGCACTACTGAGACTATACAGAAGTCCAATAGCCACGTTTAGGATGTCACTAAGTTCACTCAGTGTTTGCTAGTATAATGGCTTAGTTATAATGAGTTTGAGTTCGCAATGCAGGCAGACGTGCTGCAAATATCTTTGCACTACTGGGACTATACAGAAGTCCAATAGCCACGTTTAGGATGCCACTAAGTTCACTCAGTGTTTGCTAGTATAATGGCTTAGTTATATTGAGTTTGAGTGTGCAATGCAGCCAGACGTGCTGCAAATATCTGTGCACTACTGGGACTATACAGAAGTCCAATAGCCACGTTTAGGATGCCACTAGGTACACTCTGTGTTTGCTAGTATAATGGCTTAGTTATAATGAGTTTGAGTGTGCAATGCAGCCAGACGTGCTGCAAATATCTTTGCACTACTGGGACTATACAGAAGTCCAATAGCCACGTTTAGGATGCCACTAAGTTCACTCAGTGTTTGCTAGTATAATGGCTTAGTCATAATGAGTTTGAGTGTGCAATGCAGCCAGACGTGCTGCAAATATCTTTGCACTACTGGGACTATACAGAAGTCCAATAGCCACGTTTAGGATGCCGCTAAGTTCACTCAGTGTTTTCTAGTATAATGGCTTAGTTATAATGAGTTTGAGTGTGCAATGCAGCCAGACGTGCTGCAAATATCTTTGCACTACTGGGACTATACAGAAGTCCAATAGCCACGTTTAGGATGCCACTAAGTTCACTGAGTGTTTGCTAGTATAATGGCTTAGTAACAATGAGTTTGAGTGTGCAAAGGGCAGGAGGGTACAGTTGCAGGGTTGTGGGTCTCTGGGTAGAGGAAAGGAAGCCTGCATTTCTATCCCTCCTAATGGGGAAATGCAGTGAGGAAATTTCTGACCTTAGCTACACAGACGCTGTCATCTTGTGTAGCTGTTAAACTCTGTTTTCAGGACCTGTCACCTATGGCTCTGACCCTGCCGGTATGAGCCCTTAAAGGGACTGATAGAAAGTGCTATCTCTATGCTGTCCAGTGCTGTGTTTGGAGCGTATACAGCTGTATCGGCGATAGGAGCTGCGCCAGTGATGTCTGACACCAAGGACGCAGAAGAGATAATGGCGTCTGGACGGGCAGATACTCGTTTTTATAATGCAGGGACATGTGACATGGATATCCTATCACACATGCCGTTGCTTCTCTGGCTAAAAGTCCACTTAGCTGTGTGTGTGTCTGGGATTGGCTGACATGCTGGCCCGCCCCACTACACGCGCGCGCTTAGGGAAGGAAGACAATGAAAAAAAAAAAAATGGAGATTGCCTTTATCCAAACAGCAGTGATCTGAATGCGCTGTTCCCCCACACTATACACTGAAATGTCATAATAGTGTGAGTCACAGAGTGACTTACACTATTACAGCGGAAAGCCAGCTAGGAATTAGCTGGGTTTTTTGCTGCTAGAACCGTTCTCGAACGTATCTAGAACTATCGAGCTTTTGCAAAAAAGCTCGAGTTCTAGTTCGATCTAGAACAGCCCCCAAAATCACTCGAGCCGCGAACTGGAGAACCACGAACCGCGAACCGCGCTCAACTCTAATAATGACCATCATTATGTTTGGAGGAAAAAGGGAGAAGCTTTGAAGCCTAAGAACACCTTCCCAACTGTGAAACATGGGGGTGACATCATCATGTGTTGGGGTTGTTTTGCAGGACGGACTGATACACTTCACAAAATAGATGGCATAATGAGGAGAGAAAATTATGTGGCAATACTGAAGCAACATCAGTCAGAAATGTAAAGCTTGGGAGGAAATGGGTCTTCCAAATGGACAATAACCCAAAGCACACTGCCAAACTACTGATCAAGTGACTTAAGGATAACAGGGTCAATGTTATGGAGTGGTCATCACAAACCCCTGATCTCAATCCTATTGAAAATTTCTGGGCAAAGCTGAAAAAGCAGGTGTGACCAAGGTGACCTACAAACATGGCTCAGTTACACCAGTTCTGTCAGGAGGAATGGGCCCAAATTCCTACCAACTATTGTGAGAAGCTTGTGGAAGGAGATCCAAAACATTTGATCCAAGTTACACAGTTTAAGGCCAATGGTACCAAATACTGATGAAATGTATGTAAACTTTTGACTTTCCAGTAAGCAATAAGAATTATTATTTATTATTATAGCGCCATCAATTCCATGGCGCTTTACATGTGAAAGGGGTGTACATAATAGGGACAAGTACAATAATCATAAACAATACAAGACACAAACAGGTACAGGAGGAGAGAGGTCCCTGTCCGCGAGGGCTCACAGTCTACAAGGGATAGGTGAGGATACAGTAGGTGAATGCATTAAAACATTCTCTCTCTGTCGTTATTCTGACATTTGGCAAATATAATCCAGACATTTATTATGGGTCTCCCCATCTATGTCTCTTGCTGGCTGTATTGCAATCACTCCTTGTAATTTTAGCTAGGCCTTGCACTGAGAGCATATGCTTTCACAGTTTGGGAGTCAGAATGTTTTTTAAAATATAACATAATTGAATTAAGTTTCTCCTCTATGTCTAATGCTGTCTGTATCATAATTCCTCCTTGTCATTTTAATTAGGCCTCTCACTGAGTGGAGAGCCTTCCCCAGTTTGGGAGTCAAAATGTTTTTAAAATTGTACCA
This sequence comes from Anomaloglossus baeobatrachus, assembly GCF_048569485.1. Classification (NCBI taxonomy): domain Eukaryota; kingdom Metazoa; phylum Chordata; class Amphibia; order Anura; family Aromobatidae; genus Anomaloglossus; species Anomaloglossus baeobatrachus. The sequence goes on from NC_134355.1 coordinate 358,643,095, forward strand.
GAAATAAATCAAAGTCTCTTCTCTACGTCTCTTTCCTGACTGTATTGCAACCCTTTCTTGTCATTTTATCTAGGTGTCTCACTGAGTGCATTGGCTTTTTAAGTTTGGCAGTCAGAATGTTTCTTAAAATTGTACCAGAATTGAATCAGAGTGTCTCCTCTACATGTCTTGCAGGGAATATTGCAGCTCCTCCTTATTGTTTTCATCCCTTGCACTTAGTGGACAGGCTTTATGAGTGTAGGATGCCTAACATTGTCTAACATTTTTTACAAAATGTGTATGAGACCCATCTTTATGTCTAATACAGGGTGTATCGGAGTTCCTCTTACATCTAATTTTTGGCAGTTCTTGCATTGACTGCATAGGCATTGTGAATTTCAAAGTCCCTCTTTTATGAATTATATTTGCTGAAAAAGACAAAAAGGCACAAATAGGGTGTTATCTTTGTGATACTAGAATAGACTGATTTCAGAGAATCACTCCCCTGGGGTAGCTGTGTAAGTCATAACTACTATAGGACCTTAGATCAAACCACAATGGCTGTTGCAGATTCTGTTTATACATCAATGTGTTGAAGGCAGCATAGGTTAACCCCTTCCCTTCTTATTTCCTCTAATTGATACTTCATAAATTAAACAGGATGTGTCTGGACGTGTGACACACACTACATGCCCAGATAAGGTAACAAAATGTTAAAATTACATTTACTGATGCATATTGTTTTACCACTGAAAATAATGAGTAAGTACAATAATGCCACAAAAAAGTGTGTGAACAAAGCCATAAGGGGTGGAGAAGGCTTTTTTTTCCTCTTTTTTTTATTGCTTATATGCAAGTCATTATACAATACAGAATATTTCCTAATATATTTTTCCTGTAAAATCCGTTCTATCCTCAGTTTTGTATGTTTTATTGTTAGTCCTTATAAGTGGCATAATACTCGGTCTCACAGTTCATTACTGGAAACAATGTTGTCAGGGATGTGTCCAAGCATCTTCCTCATGCTGGTCCTACACCATTTCAGCCCTTTTTCTGTCCATTTCAGTGATTTACAGACCCTTTACATTCTGGGAGGTTCTGTCAGAAAAAATGCTTGAGTTTCCCTTTGACTTCCGTTATACCTGCTAATCAAGGTGAGCACCCGATCAATCCGATTTCCTCATTTTCAGAGTACTGAGAACCTAAGCATTTTTATGCTTGCTCATCACTAGCAACTGATCTCTCTCTGAACGTGTTCTCTGGGAACAGAAAAATAATTATTGTTATTTGCTAAATTAACCTATTTTGAAATGTATTTATGCCTTTTCCATAATTGGTGTATTGTTTCCTTTAGTTCTGCATTTGTTTTCCATTCCTAGATAATTCCTTTAAGAGTATGAGATTTGGCCTCTTGTCACTCTCTTTTGGTGTGAAGGAAAGGTTGAGGCACCCCAATACACATTAGTTGGTTCACCAGCCCCCAAAATCCTCTGCATTAGCTGCGGTTCAACTAGATTATACTTGTGTATAAACTATAAACATAAAAAAATTGTTAATTTTGTATCACCATAATTATGACCAATGTTAGTTACAGCCCACTGTGAATTCTGAAAAAAAAAAGAATCCTTAAAACAGTGTTATGATTAGAGTTGAGCGCGGTTCGTGGTTCGTGGTTCTCCAGTTCTAGGCTCGAGTGATTTTGGGGCATGTTCTAGATCGAACTAGAACTCGAGCTTTTTGCAAAAGCTCGATAGTTCTAGAAACGTTCGAGAACGGTTCTAGCAGCAAAAAAACAGCTAAATCCTAGCTTGGTTTCTGCTGTAATAGTGTAAGTCACTCTGTGAATCACACTATTATGACATTTCAGTGTATAGTGTGCGTGAACAGCGCCTTCAGATTTTTTTTTTTTTCTTGTCTTCCTTCCCTAAGCGCGCGCGTCTTGTGGGGCGGGCCAGCATGTCAGCCAATCCCAGACACACACACAGCTAAGTGGACTTTGAGCCAGAGAAGCAACGGCATGTGTGATAGGATGTCCATGTCACATGTCCCTGCATTATAAAACCGGACATTTTCTTCCAGGACGCCATTATCTGCCTTCTGCGTCTTTGGTGTCAGACATCACTGTCGGAGCTCCGTCATCCTGAGTCCTATAGCCGATACAGCTGTATGCGCTGCATACACAGCGTTAGACAGCATAGGGAGAGCACTTTATAGCAGTCCTTTTAAGGGCTCAAACCGGCAGGGTCAGAGTTAAGGTGACAGGTCCTGAAAACAGCGCCAGCGTCTGTGCAGCCAAGGTCAGGGATTTCCTCCCTGCATTTCACCATTAGGAGGGAATAGAAAGGCAGGCTTCCATTCCTCTACCCAGAGCCCCACAATCCTGCCACTGTACCCTCTTGTCCTCTGCACACTCCAACTCATAACTAAGCCATTATACTAGCAAACACTCAGTGTACCTAGTGGCATCCTATCTGTGGCTATTGGACTTTGCTATAGTCCCACTAGTGCAAAGACATTTGCAGAGCGCGTCTGCCTGCATTGCACACTCCAACTTTTTTAAACTAAGCAATTTTACTAGCAAACACTCAGTGTACCTAGTGGCATCCTAAACGTGGCTATTGGACTTTGCTATAGTCCCACTAGTGCAAAGACATTTGCAGAGCACGTCTGCCTGCATTGCACACTCCAACTTTTTTAAACTAAGCCATTATACTAGCAAACACTCAGTGTACCTAGTGGCATCCTAAATGTGGCTATTGGACTTTGCTATAGTCCCACTAGTGCAAAGACATTTGCAGAGCACGTCTGCCTGCATTGCACACTCAAACTTTTTTAAACTAAGCAATTTTACTAGCAAACACTCAGTGTACCTAGTGGCATCCTAAACGTGGCTATTGGACTTTGCTATAGTCCCACTAGTGCAAAGACATTTGCAGAGCACGTCTGCCTGCATTGCACACTCCAACTTTTTTAAACTAAGCCATTATACTAGCAAACACTCAGTGTACCTAGTGGCATCCTAAATGTGGCTATTGGACTTTGCTATAGTCCCACTAGTGCAAAGACATTTGCAGAGCACGTCTGCCTGCATTGCACACTCAAACTTTTTTAAACTAAGCAATTTTACTAGCAAACACTCAGTGTACCTAGTGGCATCCTAAACGTGGCTATTGGACTTTGCTATAGTCCCACTAGTGCAAAGACATTTGCAGAGCACGTCTGCCTGCATTGCACACTCCAACTTTTTTAAACTAAGCCATTATACTAGCAAACACTCAGTGTACCTAGTGGCATCCTAAACGTGGCTATTGGACTTTGCTATAGTCCCACTAGTGCAAAGACATTTGCAGAGCATGTCTGCCTGCATTGCACACTCCAACTTTTTTAAACTAAGCCATTATACTAGCAAACACTCAGTGTACCTAGTGGCATCCTAAACGTGGCTATTGGACTTTGCTATAGTCCCACTAGTGCAAAGACATTTGCAGAGCACGTCTGCCTGCATTGCACACTCAAACTTTATTAAACTAAGCAATTTTACTAGCAAACACTCAGTGTACCTAGTGGCATCCTAAACGTGGCTATTGGACTTTGCTATAGTCCCACTAGTGCAAAGACATTTGCAGAGCACGTCTGCCTGCATTGCACACTCAAACTTTTTTAAACTCAGCCATTATACTAGCAAACACTCAGTGTACCTAGTTGTATCCTAAACGTGGCTATTGTACTTTTGTCTATTCACAGTATTGGAACGATATTTGCAGCACGTCTGCCTGCATTGCACACTCAAACTTTTTTAAACTCAGCCATTATACTAGCAAACACTCACTGTACCTAGTTGTATCCTAAACGTGGCTATTGTACTTTTGTCTATTCACAGTATTGGAACGTTATTTGCAGCACGTCTGCCTGCATTGCACACTCAAACTTTTTTAAACTCAGCCATTATACTAGCAAACACTCAGTGTACCTAGTTGTATCCTAATCGTGGCTATTGTACTTTTGTCTATTCACAGTATTGGAACAATATTTGCAGCACGTCTGCCTGCATTGCACACTCAAACTTTTTTAAACTCAGCCATTATACTAGCAAACACTCACTGTACCTAGTTGTATCCTAAACGTGGGTATTGTACTTTTGTCTATTCACAGTATTGGAACGATATTTGCAGCACGTCTGCCTGCATTGCACACTCAAACTTTTTTAAACTCAGCCATTATACTAGCAAACACTCAGTGTACCTAGTTGTATCCTAAACGTGGCTATTGTACTTTTGTCTATTCACAGTATTGGAACGATATTTGCAGCACGTCTGCCTGCATTGCACACTCAAACTTTTTTAAACTCAGCCATTATACTAGCAAACACTCAGTGTACCTAGTTGTATCCTAATCGTGGCTATTGTACTTTTGTCTATTCACAGTATTGGAACGATATTTGCAGCACGTCTGCCTGCATTGCACACTCAAACTTTTTTAAACTCAGCCATTATACTAGCAAACACTCACTGTACCTAGTTGTATCCTAAACGTGGCTATTGTACTTTTGTCTATTCACAGTATTGGAACGATATTTGCAGCACGTCTGCCTGCATTGCACACTCAAACTTTTTTAAACTCAGCCATTATACTAGCAAACACTCAGTGTACCTAGTTGTATCCTAAACGTGGCTATTGTACTTTTGTCTATTCACAGTATTGGAACGATATTTGCAGCACGTCTGCCTGCATTGCACACTCAAACTTTTTTAAACTCAGCCATTATACTAGCAAACACTCAGTGTACCTAGTTGTATCCTAAACGTGGCTATTGTACTTTTGTCTATTCACACTACTGCAAATCTATGTGCAGCACCTCTGCATGATAACCTCCTGCTCTGTTTTTAATAAGCTATAATGATAGCACAAAATACTGCCATTTAGTTGCATCATAGAACTGGCTGTTGTATTCCATTAGTGCCCCACTGGTGACAAGCTATTTCTAGCACCTCTACATCACACCCTCATGCACATTTTGCTACGCTAATGTTATAGCAAACTCATGGAATTCATTGCTGCATTTCATAATTCGGAGGGATAGAAAGTCAGGCTTCCTTTAGCTTTTCCTTCTGTTCATAGACAGCATCTCCAAGACAAATTTCCCCTCCACGTCTAAGTGTGGAGAGGCAGCTAGTGCGCATGCGTGTGCCGATGTACCCCAGCTGCAGCATAATTCTAGTGTTTCGCGTAGTGAGTATGCTCAGCCTGACTGTGTTATTCCTGACGCTAAGTCTTCTTTTCGGGATACAGCGCATGCTCCCACACTAAGTGTGAAAAGCCTCTTTGCACAGGTGCTTGCATTCCGTGCCGGGTCTAAGTCCTGTTTTGTGCCTAGACACCATGCTAAAGCTGATAGTCTTTTTTCAGAGACTGTATTTCATGCTACTGAGCATGCTCAGGCACTTCCTGCATCAGAGACTAGGTCCGGTAATGAACTCTTTGGCCCTGGCCCTGATGTGGGGGTCCCATATAGACCACAGGGCATCAGGTGTCCTCCCAAATGGCTTGCAGAGGCCCACACCTATGACTTGTTACCGCATTATTGATGGTCAGACGATGACTGGTGAGGTGTTTGGGTCATGGCAGTCATGAGGTCATCATTGAAGTTGCGTTTCCAAATAGGACGCTAGTTATGCCACTCATGACGTGTCACTCTACTTTTGTCTCCAGGAGGTGCATTGTGGTTCACCCTGGTTTGGGGCGGACCCAGGTTATAAAAGGGGCTGGAGCCAACAAGGGGGTGCGCAGTCTTCTATTATGCTCCGAAAGAGCACACCTCCATGTGTTGAACCCATTGCGGCTTTAGGCCAGAGGTAGGCAGGGATAGGGTGGTGGATGCAGGCCGCCACCACAGTTGGTAACGCAGAACGGTTAAGACCAGCTCCTGTCCTAACAGTCCTGCTTGTGCAGCCCAGTGGCATTAACAGGCCTGCTGCTGCTGATGCGCCTGCTGTCCACAGGTGTGGCCCCTACGCACACGGTCAGCGTACTCAATGGCCCCTGTGTTGTTAACAGGGAGTTCCTGGGCTGGGTGGGCATGTGGACCCTGTGACGCTAACAGGGCTCACAGTCTCCAGATCAGAATGGCGTCTAACTCGGTTCAGGCTACTATTAGTTTCATAGCCACACAGCTCTGTATCCTCCACCAAAACTTCAAGTTGCCAACCTCTCCTTTTCCAACTGGGAGCACGGTGGACACTGACTGCTGATGGGGATATATACCTTTGTCTTTCTTTTCTTATTAATTTTCGTTATATAGCGGTCACAGATTATATACCACTTTATCCAAATCTGCCAGTCCCACTGTAACAGATGTTGTTTCTTCAGCAAATGTTACAGTTACTTAACCATCAAATCCACGGACCAAAACTTTTTTCCCCTTTTCAACACACCTGTTCCCCTTTCCAACAGCATCTGTCCTTTTTCAACTCATTTTGGGATATGACCAAAAGTGCATCTGTGCTGGGACACCGTACTCAACGCCATCTCAGCACAGCAGCCATCCCTCGGTCCCTCCGATGTGGACAAGTAAAAGACCATTTCCTCCTATCCATGACAAAGCGTTGAGATTCACTCTGTGCAGCACTGGTGTTTAGTGGAAAAGTAGATCTAAGATTGCGTACCACATTCTGCAGATACTCCTGTATACGTGCGTCTATTTCTATGGCAGGAATTAGTTCGCCAAATTTTGTCTTGTACCGGGGATCTAACAGTGTGGCAACCCAGTATTCAGGATTACTTCAAATTCATACAATACGAGGGTTATGTAGGTAGTGCAGCAAGAAGGCGCTCATGTGTCTTGTGCATCCAGGAGGACCAAGTCCTTGGTGTGTTGGTGGCAGAGAGGTGAGAATCGTGCATCCTTCCTCTGCCCTCTACCCACAACCTCGCACAACCAAAATGTGAGCAAGCTCTCACTCATCTGCTGAGTCTTCCATGCCCATCGCCAGTTCGTCCTCCATTTCTTCATGGGCTCCTGCACTTTCATCAACACTTTTTGCTGATACTATGCGCCCTTGTTAATCCCTCTCCCTCACCATGACTGCCGCATAGGTGCCGCTGACCATCTGGACCTCGTAGATCTTGTTATCCCTTCCGCATATGACTCCTCCTGTACTTCCTCCCCTTCCTCTTGTCCCAACACCTGACTCCGAATAATAATTACAGTGTGCTCCATCATGTAGATGACCAGAATTGTCACGCTGAGAATGACATTGCCAGTGCTAAACATCTTCGTCGACATTTGTGAACTGTGTAGCAGGGTGCATAGGTCCTTGATCTGACACCACTCCAGCAGCGTGATCTGCACCACCTCTTGATCAAGTTATCCCAGGCTATATGTCATACCGTATTTCAGCAGGGCTCTGCAGTGCTGCCACACACGCTGCAACATGTGCAGATTCAAATTCCTGCGTGTGGGCACATCGCATTTCAGGCGTTTAACCACCAGACCTAAAGACTTCTGTAGCGACGAAAGTTGTTGAGCTGCTGTGTACGCACGATGGAAGTGAGCACATAGCGAGCGTGCACGCTGCACAAGGCCATGTAGGCCGTGATGGTGTTTTAAAAATTGCTGGAGAATTAGGTTCAACACGTGAGCCATACAAGGCACGTGTGTCACATTGCCCTGACGATGGCCCGCAGCCAGGTTTGCATCATTGCCGCACACGGCTGTTAAGTCACCAACGGAGTCCGCTCCGTCAATTTGTACTACGGTCGCCAGGTTACAACGTGTTCCTTTCATGAATAGTGCTGATGATGGGAGAGGAGTCCATGCCAGCGGCGCAGGTGGACGCAGGTTATGCTCACCCACTGGGCTGCATTACCTTGACAGATGCAGAATCTCTGGCTGAATGTAGCTGGTGGGTATCTCACAGATGAAATACCATCATTCAGCTACAACCAATGGGAAGACACCACATCCTTTTTTATGCCCATCCTGTCTGCAGACCACTGCCAGACATAGCTATGAACCTCTGGTTAATTTTACCCCCAGTTCAGTTTTATGATTTTGTGTGCTTGTTACCTGACTACTTTTCCTGCTTGATGTTTATGTACCTTGTTGGCCGATCCGCATTTCACCTCTGCTTGTTTTCTGATTAAGTCCTGGCCGTCCCATTCTGTTCCTGTTCCTCAATTAATGTTTTGACCCTGCCTGACTCCTATTCTCTGGAATAGCGGTGTGACTCCCATTTCCCATACATTTCAAAGTAAAACTTTGACCGCCTGATGGCATTGAGCTCTGCTGCCAGCATAGTAAGGAGGTGTGTGGTAGTCCTTGTGCGCAGTTGCTTGGAAGGCTGGCCTGACCACACAGGGTTTGCGCCAATGTGGAGGACCCACACGAGGTTGAAGAGGCAGAAGCAGTGTATTAACTTCTACATACAGAACAAGGATTGAAACAACTCGTGGAGACGGCAAGACTTGTACAGCAGACCCTTCTCCATCTCTAACCATAGTTTGCCAGTGCCCAGTCAGCGACATGTAACGTCCCTATCCATGCTTACTGGTCCAAGTATCGGTGGTGAAATGCACCTGTTCACACACAGAGTTTCTCAAGGAAGCGGTGATGTTGTGTGCGACATGCTGGTGTAGCGCAGGCACACTTTTCTTAGAGAAGTAGTGGCGACTGGGCATCTGGTACTGGGGCACAGTGACAGACATAAGGTCTCTAAAATCCTGTGTGTCCACCATGCGGAAAGGCAGCATTTCCGTAGCCAAGAGCTTACAGAGGGATAAAGTCAACCTCTTAGCTTTGTAATGGGTCGCAGGAAATGGCCTTTTATTTGTCCACATCTGAGGGACAGAGATCTGGCTGCTGTCTGTAGACGGTGTTGAGTAGGGTGTCCCTGGAAAAATGCAGGTTTGTGAGGAAAGTGCAGGCGGAGACATGATGTTGCCTTCATCTTGCCTTCAGATCTGTTCATCTTGTATCATTTTTAAAAAACACAGCAAGCAAGGGTTACTCCAAGCGGAGCCTCCCTTTTTTCCAAAAATTGTGCCCCACACACACCCACCCATTCAGTGGCAGCACTTGTGACCTAGTTGCAAACAGGATGTTTTGATTTGCATCAAGCACATTCCAAATCCACAAGCATTTACTCTCCCCAGGATGACACAGGGGTAGTAAATTCCTTGTGGATCCATGACTTGTTCATTTTGATGAACGTCAGTCTGTCCACATTGTCACTGGACAGACGCGTGCGCTTATCTGTCAGCACACACCCAGCAGCACTGAAGACACGTTCAGAGACAACGCTGGCAGCTGGACACGACAAAATCTTCAAGGCGTAACTGGAGAGCTCTGGACATTTTTCTAGATTTGAAGCCCAAAAGGAGCAAGGCTCCATTTGAAAAGTCATTGCATCGATGTTCATTTGGAGATACTCCTGTATCATCCTCTCCATCCGTTGACTATGTGTCAGACTTGTTGTCTCTGGTGGCCTTGCAAAGGAGGGTCTAAAAAAATTATTAAAAGATTCCATAAAATTGCTGTTACCAGCACCAGATCCGGTCCTACTGGTACGGGTAGACTGTTGAAGATGACGAGGCCGTCCCATGTTTGTCAATTTACAACTGGAAGAATCACTCCCTTCACCTGCACGGTTGTTTGGTGGAAAAGCCGAGCTAAGATCGAGTAACAGCTTCTGCTGTTACTCCTGCATACGTGCGTCCCTTTCTATGGGTGGAATTATGTCACAAAATTTGGACTTGTACCGGGGATCTAATAGTGTGGCAAGCTAGTAGTCATCATCACTTCTAATTTTGACAATACGAGGGTCATGTTGGAGGTAGTGCAACAAGAAGGCACTCATGTGTCTTGCGCAGCCATGCGGACCAAGTCCACGCTGGGTTTGTGGCATAGAGGTGCTAACCGTTCTTTCTTCCTCTGACATCTCCACCCAACCTCTTTCAACTGAAATTTGACCAAGCTCCCCCTCATCTGCTGAGTCTTCCATGTCCATGGACAGTTCGTCCTCCATATCTTCATGTCCTCCTGCACCTTCCTCAACATCTCGCCTGCTACCATGCGCCCTTGTTGATCCCTGTCCCCCATGGTCCCATGCCTGCCGCGTTGGTGATGATGAACGTCTGGACCTTGGTGATGTTGTTGTCCCTTGCGCATATGAATCCTCCTGTAGTTCCTCCCCTTCCTGTTGTCCCACCCCCTGACTCCGAATAGTGTTTAGCGTGTGCTCCAGCATGTAAATGACTGGAATTGTCATGCTGATAATGGCATTGTCAGCGCTAAACATATTCGTCGCCATGTCGAAACTGTGCAGAAGGGTGCATAGGTTCTTGATCTGAGACCACTCCATCAGGGTGATCTGCCCCACCTCTGCATCTCGTTGGCCCAGGCTATACGTCATGACGTATTGCACCAGGGCTCGATGGTGCTGCCGCAGTCGCTGTAAAATGTGGAGAGTCGAATTCCAGCGTGTCGTCACATCACATTTCAGGTGATGAACAGGCAGACCGAAAGACTTCTGGAGCGATGCAAGTCGCTCAGCAGCGGTGGTTGAACGGCGGAAGTGAGCAGACAGACTTCGTGCCCTGTTCAGAAGGCCATCTAGGCTGGGATAGTGTGTTAAAAATTGCTGAACAACAAGGTTCAACACGTGAGCCATACAAGGCACGTGTGTCACCTTGCCCAGGCGAAGGGCCGCACCCAGGTTTGCAGCATTGTCGCACACGGCCTTACCAGGCTGCAGGTTGAGTGGAGACAACCATTTATTAAACTCAGTCTCCAGAGCTGCCCACAACTCAGCCACTGTGTGACTCTTATTTCCAAGACATTTCAAGCTAAAGACCGCCTGATGCCGTTGCGCTCTGCTGCCAGCATAGTAATGAGGGGTGCGTGATTCCTTCTGCGCAGTTAGAACGCTGGAGGCCTGACTAGGCAGGCTTTGGGCGAAGGTGGAGGACCCAGACGAGGTGGAGGAGGCAGAAGCAGTGGCGGAACTTGGACAGACAGAGGATTGACACACAAGTCGTGGGGATGGCAAGACTTGTGCAGCAGACCCTTCATCATCTATCACCATAGTTACCCAGTGCCCAGTCAGCGACATGTAACGTCACTGTCCATGCTTACTGGTCCAAGTATCGGTGGTGAAATGCACCCGTTCACACACCGAGTTTCTCAAGGAAGCGGTGATGTTGTGTGTGACATGCTGGTGTAGCGCGGGCACACCTTTCTTAGAGAAGTAGTGGCGACTAGGCATCTGGTACTGGGGCACATCGACAGACATAAGGTCTCTAAAATCCTGTGTGTCCACTAGGCGGAAAGGCAGCATTTCGGTAGCCAACAGCTTACAGAGGGATAGAGTCAACCTCTTAGCTTTGTCATGGGTCGCAGGAAGTGGCCTTTTATTTGACCACATCTGAGGGACAGAGATCTGGCTGCTGTGTGTAGACGGTGTTCAGTAGGGTGTCCCTGGAAAAATGCAGGTTTGTGAGGAAAGTGCAGGCGGAGACATGATGTTGCCTTCATCCAACGTTGGTGCTATCGATGTTTGAGAGAGCTGTACACAATCACTTGTTTCCCCTTCCAAACCAACTGACGACCTACCAAGCAAACTGCCTGTTGCGGTTACAGTGGTGGAAGTTGTGGGTGGAAAAACAGGTGTGACAGCTGTCCCCACAGTCCTATAAGATGACGAGCGCGCGGATGCACTGGAAGGGGCAGGCGGTGGATGGTTGGCTCCGCTAGGCCACATTGCAGCACGGTGAGCTTCCCACCAGGCCATATGATATTTATTCATGTGACGATTCATGGAAGAAGTTGTCAAACTGCTGAGGTTTTGACCTCTAGTAAGATAACCATGCCAAATGTTACAGATCACATAATTAGGGTGATTTTTTTTATGTCAAAAAAGGACCAGGCTAGGCAAGGCTTAGAGGCCATGCGACCTGTTGATCCACCCCGAATAATGCTCAGAGGCAGAGTTGTGGCTGAGGATGCAGATGTAGACGTGCTACCAGTGCTCCGACTGTGTCCAGGAAGGCGCAAGGTTACTTCGACGTCGGTTGCATCCTCCTCCACCGCCTCTGTTGACCTCCTCGAGTGTCTGACTGTGGGTTGACAGTAGGTGGGATCTAGGACTTCATCATCAATTGTTGTGTTTGCACTCCCCTCCCCCTCAGACCGAGCCTCTTCTTGCCCTGACCGAATATTTAAGTTGTCATCCCAATCGGGTATCTGAGTCTCATCTTCATCAGTATGTTCCTCATTGTCTATAACCACAGTTGTTGGAAAGGCAGCATTTTGATAGCCAACAGTTTGCAGATGATGAAAGTCAACCTCCAAGCCATGTCATGCCCTTCTAAAAGCATGTAAAACACAGCGAGGGGACTCCAACCACAGTCTCCCTCGTTGCCACTAACTGGGCCACACACACCCCACTTGACTGGCATCGGTTGACCCCCCCTTTTGAAAAAGAAAAAGATGCTTTGCATGAAGCACTCTCAAAAATACGCGTGCCTTTCCCGTCCCCTGGCTGACCCAGGGGAAGAAAAGTCCTCTGAGAGCCATGACTTGTTCATCTTGGTTCTTTTAGAAACACAGCGAGGGGACTCCAACCACAGTCTCCCTCGTTTCCACTAACTGGGCCATACACACCCCACTTGATTGGCATCGGTTGAGCCCCCTTTTGAAAAAGAAAAAGATGCTTTGCATGAAGCACTCTCAAAAATACACGTGCCTTTCCCGTCCCCTGGCTGACCCAAGGGGAAGAAAAGTCCTCTGAGAGCCATGACTTGTTCATCTTGGTTCTTTTAGAAACACAGCGAGGGGACTCCAACCACAGTCTCCCTCGTTGCCACTAACTGGGCCACACACACCCCACTTGACTGGCATCGGTTGACCCCCCCTTTTGAAAAAGAAAAAGATGCTTTGCATGAAGCACTCTCAAAAATACGCGTGCCTTTCCCGTCCCCTGGCTGACCCAGGGGAAGAAAAGTCCTCTGAGAGCCATGACTTGTTCATCTTGGTTCTTTTAGAAACACAGCGAGGGGACTCCAACCACAGTCTCCCTCGTTGCCACTAACTGGGCCACACACACCCCACTTGACTGACATGGGTTGACCCCCCTTTTGAATAAGAAACAGATGCTTTGCATGAAGCACTCTCAAAAATACGGGTGCCTTTCCCGTCCCCTGGCTGACCCAGGGGAAGAAAAGTCCTCTGAGAGCCATGACTTGTTCATCTTGGTTCTTTTAGAAACACAGCGAGGGGACTCCAACCACAGTCTCCCTCGTTGCCACTAACTGGGCCACACACACCCCACTTGACTGGCATCGGTTGAGCCCCCTTTTGAAAAAAAAAAAGATGCTTTGCATGAAGCACTCTCAAAAATACACGTGCCTTTCCCGTCCCCTGGCTGACCCAGGGGAAGAAAAGTCCTCTGAGAGCCATGACTTTTTCATCTTGGTTCTTTTAGAAACACAGCGAGGGGACTCCAACCACAGTCTCCCTCGTTTCCACTAACTGGGCCACACACACCCCACTTTACTGGCATCGGTTGACCCCCCCTTTTGAAAAAGAAACAGATGCTTTGCATGAAGCACTCTCAAAAATACGCGTGCCTTTCCCGTCCCCTGGCTGACCCAGGGGAAGAAAAGTCCTCTGAGACCCATGACTTGTTCATCTTGGTTCTTTTAGAAACACAGCGAGGGGACTCCAACCACAGTCTCCCTCGTTTCCACTAACTGGGCCACACACACCCCACTTGACTGGCATCGGTTGAGCCCCCTTTTGAAAAAGAAAAAGATGCTTTGCATGAAGCACTCTCAAAAATACACGTGCCTTTCCCGTCCCCTGGCTGACCCAGGGGAAGAAAAGTCCTCTGAGAGCCATGACTTGTTCATCTTGGTTCTTTTAGAAACACAGCGAGGGGACTCCAACCACAGTCTCCCTCGTTGCCACTAACTGGGCCACACACACCCCACTTGACTGGCATCGGTTGACCCCCCCTTTTGAAAAAGAAACAGATGCTTTGCATGAAGCACTCTCAAAAATACGCGTGCCTTTCCCGTCCCCTGGCTGACCCAGGGGAAGAAAAGTCCTCTGAGACCCATGACTTGTTCATCTTGGTTCTTTTAGAAACACAGCGAGGGGACTCCAACCACAGTCTCCCTCGTTTCCACTAACTGGGCCACACACACCCCACTTGACTGGCATCGGTTGAGCCCCCTTTTGAAAAAGAAAAAGATGCTTTGCATGAAGCACTCTCAAAAATACGGGTGCCTTTCCCGTCCCCTGGCTGACCCAGGGGAAGAAAAGTCCTCTGAGAGCCATGACTTGTTCACCTTGGTTCTTTTAGAAACACAGCGAGGGGACTCCAACCACAGTCTCCCTCGTTGCCACTAACTGGGCCACACACACCCCACTTGACTGGCATCGGTTGACCCCCCCTTTTGAAAAAGAAAAAGATGCTTTGCATGAAGCACTCTCAAAAATACGCGTGCCTTTCCCGTCCCCTGGCTGACCCAGGGGAAGAAAAGTCCTCTGAGAGCCATGTCCACATTGTCAGTGGACAGACACGTGTGCTTATCTGCCAGCAGACCCCCAGCAGCACTGAAGACAGGTTCCGAGAGAACGCTGGCTGCAGGACACGACAAGATCCCCAAGACGTACGTGGCGAGTTCAGGCAATTTATCAAGATTGGAAGCCTAAAATGAGCAGGGCTCAAGTTGCACAATAATGGAATCGATGTTTCCTTGCATATACTCATATATCTGTGTGTCCTCCTCTTTTTCCTTGTCCAGCTCTTTTGTTTTCACATGAGTATATGTCCTTGTCACTTTCCCATGTGTTGTGAGTTGTTTGTGACCTTTTGGACACCTTTGAGGGTGTTTTCTAGGTGTTTTTCTGTGTTTGTGATTGCCTGCCATTGTTTCCTATGCAGTTCGAGTTCGGTTCGTCGAACGTTCGACGAGCCGAACTCGAACGGGAGCTCCGTTCGGCGAACCGACCTCGAGCCGAACCGGGACCGGTTCGCTCATCTCTAGTTATCATACTAGATTCTTTTCCATTACTCATCCAACAAAATCTTTAAAAGTTATACTGTATCTATGCCAAAAAATTGTGAAATTAAAAAACAAATACATGTAATATTTTTATTATACCCACAAATAATACTTTCCTTACCCTGTATTGAATTTGCACTTTAAAGGGTTTTTTGACAAAAATTTCATGTTCATTTGCTCCTACTGTACATGATTATGGAAAACTCAAAAGAAATAGCTATCCCCAAATCGGCTTCAGCTAAATATAGTCTATGGGACATCTTAATCCATTCATGACTAATGACATACCTATACATCATTGGTCACGTCTGTCGCTTTAATGCGGGCTCGCGTAATGAACCCGCATTATTCCCCACACATGTCGGCTGATCTGATCAAATAACCCCTCCTTTTCCTCATTCAAAATAAAACAATTTAAAAAATATGAATATTTGGTATCACCACATTCATAAATGCCCAATATGTTAAAATATAAAATTGATTAATCTGATCGGTAAACGGCATAGCAAGAAAAAAAATCAAAAACAGCAGAAATATAGATTTTTGGTCGCCGCAATATTCCATTAAAATGCATTCATTAACAGCCTGTTAAAACATTGTATCTAGTCAAAAATGGTATACTTGAAAAGGTCTGCTCAAGATGCAAAAAATAAACCTTGACGCAGCCCCATATCCTGAAAAATGAGAACGCTACTGGTCTCGGAAAATGGCGACAAAAGCGCAATTTTTTTTTACAAATTTCTGAATTAGATAAAAGTAAAAATATACATGTTTGGTATCTACGAACTTGTACTGACTTGGGAAATCATACTGGCAGGTCAGTTTTAGCATATCATAAACATATTAAATAAAAAAAAATAATTGTGGAATAGCACTTTTTTTCAATTTTCACTTCACTTGAATTTTTTTCCTGTTTTCCAGTATAATATAGGGCAGAATGCATTATGTTATTCAAAAGTACATTTCGTCCTGCCAAATCAAGACCTCATATGGCTATATTGATAGAAAAATAAAACATTTATGAGGCTTGGAAAAATGGAAGTAAAAACAAAAAACAAATTACCGAGGATGACGGGAGTTAAAGACTGTAAGTCCATTGTTAGGCTCAGTAAAAACAGTAGCTTTTTTAATAGATATTGATATGAAAATTAAAAAAAAAATTCTTGTTATATGTTCTCCTTTGCACTTCATTGGAGAGACCTGGAGTAAATAAAATGAAAGCTTAAAAGCAAAATTGAAAAATCATTTAGAATTTTAATGTAGGAAATAAAAATTTCCGGAGAATAAGTATAAAGAGTACATGGCTAGTAATCATTACTGGACTTAAATATCCCAAGAGTAAATGTACACTTTTGCCACATAGAAACTACAATTCTCTAGTATTGTACTTAAGGCCGCTTTACACGCTGCGACATCACTCAAGCGATCTCGTTGGGGTCACAGAATTAGTGACGCACATCCGGTTGCTTTAGCGATGCCATTGCGTGTGACACCTATGAGCGATTTTGCATCGTCGCAAAAATGTGCAAAATCGGTCATCGGTGACATGGGGGTCCATTCTCGAATATCGTTGCTGCTGCAGTAACGATGTAGTTCGTCGTTCCTGCGGCAGCACACATCGCTCCATGTGACATCGCAGGAACGAGGAACATCTCTTTACCTGCATCCCGCCCGCAATGCGGAAGGAAGGAGGTGGGCGGGATGTTCGTCCCGCTCATCTCCGCCCCTCCGCTTCTATTAGGCGGCGGTTCAGTGACGCTGCTGTGACGTCGCTGTGACGCTGAACAAACCACCCCCTTAGAAAGGATGCGGTTCGTCGGTCACAGCGACGTCACTAGGCAGGTAAGTAGTGTGACGGGTCCACACAATGTTGTGCACCATGGGCAGCGATATGCCCGTGTCGTACAACCGATGGGGGCGGGTACCCACACCAGCAATATCGGTCACGATATTGCTGTGTGTAAACCGGCCTTTAGTGTAATGCAAGTTACTACTTACGGATAGTACAGATGGAAGAATAGCCAGGTAAACTGGGGTCTGATAACATTAGAACAAGTATTGATACAGAGAGTACAGAGAAGTGTAGTCAGGTCACAATCTGAGGGTCAGAATTCCAGGAAGGCATGTAATAGATTCAGGGAGATGTGGTCAAGTAACGACGTGGTCAGGTTCAAGGTCAAAAGCCAAGAGGTCACAACAGGAACAGGGAGCAGGCAAAGAGGAGTGAAACAATGATCCAGGGTCAAGAAACAAAGATCTAAACACATGCACAAACACAGGCCAACAGTACAACTACAGAATGTACGACTGGCATGGTTCTGGGGGAGCATGCTTAGTAAAGGAACAGAGAAATTACCAGGGAGAGAGAAAACTTGAGTAATCAGCATCTCCCAGAACCAGCATGGAATTCTACGCTGTCACTCAACCTCACTAGCTTAGGAAAACACAGCAGAGCATCTCCTAATGAGCAAGATGCTCTGCACAGAGGAATCATGTCACTGCCAGCTCAGTAGTCCAGGAAAGCGCAGCAGAGCATCTACTAATGTGAAAGATGCTCTGCACTGAGGAATCGTGAAATTGCTTATTATAAGCTTGAAGCACATAATTTAATTCTAAAAAATAATCAAAATATATGGTTAAAGCAAAAAAAAAAGTAATGAATGAATTTTGCCGTTGATTAAGGGTAATAGTCAAAGAGGGCTAACAATTGTGGAATCTGATAAAGTATGACAATTCTGTCTGGAATGTGTTGTGTGATGAATGATCGGACTATGTTTCATTGTATTAATTATACGACTGTTATTAAAATGCCATTAAGTGCAAGTGAACAGTTAACTGTTTTATTTGCAGTAATGCTTTACACATAAAGCCTAATGTGCATTTCAGACAATATAATAAAAGTCGTTTGCGCTCTCAAGCCAATATAGGAAATCTCCAGTTGCTGAAGTTAATAGTAAAGTAAGTGCATACCTATTATAATTACCTCTACTATATGTGCATATTCAACATCTTGCTTTTGGCATGCTGGGCATTGCTAATGGGATTCCAAAATAAACAGGGAAATGCTCAAAATAAAAATATCCACAGTAAGCACAATTCACACAGAATAGAAACGATATAATTTCCCAAATGAATGTGCATGGTAATTTTACCATTTAAGAATTGCTATTCATATGTTGAGGTGTTAAATATTGTTTATTCTGCCCTTTCACAATATTTGTACAGTTATTTTTCATTTTTTTTTTCATTTTGTTGAGACAATACTTACAGTAAATGTCAGTAATTATATTACTTGGAAAATAAAGGCCTTTACTTTTGTTTTTGCAGCTTTGTTTAATAATTTTGGATTTTTTTATTATATGCATTGTAAGATTAGTGCTTCCATCACCTAGTTCTTTTGCAGTTTTCTATTGTTTGTAAAAGCGATACAAAATTACAAAAATTGTTTGTGTTTTTTTCAATTTGCACATTCATTTTCTTTCTTATTGAAAAGAGTTTTTTTCTTTCTGTATTAGAAAATGCATAAAAATTGCTCCAGATAGAACCATGGCCCCCTCCCCCCAAAAATGCCAATGCTGCTCATGTATTTTTCATCACACAATAAAAAAAATAGAATCTGCAAAAAAAATCTTGTGCATGACTCCATCCTATACTGCTGTTATGTGTAGGTCATACTGATATATAAAAAAATAGGGAATTGTCTTGCTTTATCCATTTGACCTCTGCACATGTTTACAATAGTAATACAAGTTCATCCTCTTTTTATTAAAGATTGGAGGTTTTATAAGGAAAAAAAAGCTGTAAGGTCAATATGGGTTTATCCCTTTACTACACAATCTAGACCTATTCTATAAAATTAGACCCAATATACACAATAAAGCATAGCGTATTTTCATACACTCACTCATTGCATTTTTCAATGTACAGTATTATGATGCATTTGATGCCAATGAAATGTAATACCACATATTCAAGGCTAACATGTAGATCCCAAATAACTACTCTTATTAAAGCTGGAAAGAATGCATCAGAAAAGTATGCAATAAGAATAATCAATATAAACCAGGAAATTAAAGAAAACTAGTTACTTACATATTTACACTGTATTATGGTACTATTTCATCTATTGTACGTACATTTATACTAAAGGTACTGTCACACTAAGCGACGCTCCAGTGATCCCACCAGCAACCTAACCTGGCAGGGATCGCTGGAGCGTCGCTACACGGGTTGCTGGTGAGCTGTCACCCAGGCAGATGTCACCAGCAACCAGTGACCAGCCCCCAGCCAGCAGCGATGCGTGGAAGCATGCTGCGCTTGGTAACTAAGGTAAATATCGGGTAACCAACCCGATATTTACCTTGGTTACCAGCGCGCACCTCTTAGCCCTGGCTCCCTGCACACCTAGCCACAGTACACATCGGGTTAATTACCCAATGTGTACTCTGCTACGTGTGCAGGCAGCAGGGAGCCGACTTCTGCGGACGCTGGTAACCACGGTAAACATCGGGTAACCAAGAAGCCCTTACCTTGGTTACCCGATATTTACCTTTGTTACCATCGTCCGCCGCTCTCACACTGTCAGTGCCAGATCCCTGTTCCCTGCACTCCTAGCCACAGTACACATCGGGTTAATTACCCGATGTGTAGTCTGGCTATGTGTCCAGGGAGCAGGGAGACGGGACTGACAGCGTGAGAGCGGCGGACGCTGGTAACGAAGGTAAATATCAGGTAACCAAGGTAAGGGCTTCTTGGTTACCTGCTGTTTACCGTGTTTACCAGCGTCCGCAGAAGCCGGCTCCTGCTGCCTGCACATTCAGTTGTTGCTCTCTTGCTGTCACACACAGCGATGTGTGCTTCACAGCGGGAGAGCAACAACTAAAAAATGGTCCAGGACATTCAGCAACAACCAACGACCTCACAGCAGGGGCCAGGTTGTTGCTGGATGTCACACACAGCAACATCGCTAGCAACATTTAGAGTCAGTTCAAAGGCAGGCAACTAGACTACTACAAGGAATGGAAGGCCTCCCATATGATGACAGGTTGAAAAAGTTAGATATGTTTAGCTTAGAAAAAAGACGTCTCAGAGGAGATCTCATTTATATGTATAAATATATGTGTGGTCAATATAAAGGACTGGCACATGACTTATTTCTTCCGAAGACAATACTAAGGATCAGGGGGAACTCACTGCGAGTGGAAGAAAAGTGATTCCGACAGCTAAATAGGAAAGGGTTCTTTACAGTTAGAGCAGTCAGACTGTGGAATGCCCTACCACAAGAGGTAGTAATGGCAGATACTATAACAGCTTTCAAAAAAGGGTTGGATGATTTCCTCAGTACACAAAACATTGTTGGTTATAAATGACTTAGTGACCAAATGTGGAACTGGTGGAGGAAGGTTGAACTAGATGGACCTAGGTCTTTTTTCAACCTTAGTAACTATGTAACTATGTAACATCGCTGTTACGTCACAAAAGTCGTGCCTCAGCAGCGATGTTGCTTGGTGAGACGTGGCCTTAAGAAAATGAAAGGGATGCATATATCTTTAGATGTAGCTAATGTGAGAAATGTCTAATGACTATGATGACTTTCAATTAAAAAGCAAATAAGGAAGGTTTTGTCATTTGATTACGTTATTATAAAGGCTTTAACAAATGTATGGAAAAGATTGTGCAGAGAGATACCACAATTGTCATACACTGTTAAAATCTAAGTATGTAATTATCTGGTGATGGGTTCAATAAATGTTATTTACTCATTAAAGGGTAACTGTCATCATCTTAAATTATGAATATTGCAAAGCACTTGTAAAAAACAAGTAACTTTGCAATTTACCTGTAAGTAAAAATGTTATGAAGGATTAAGCATTTTTAGTTTACTGTCTACTGCTCATTACCTAATTAGTTGCCTATTGCAATGTGGTCTAGCAGTAGAGGTGTTACCGTTGTCTCTGTGCTGCAAGAGATTAGTAACAGTTTTGTGGGTCTGAGTCTCACTTTACCTGGTGAGACTGTGCTATTTAAATGTTCTTTTGTTTTCTTTTGCATAGAGAGGGTTAATGTCAGTTTGCTTTGCAGCAGCCTCAGACTCCTGATCAGGTGTTTCCAGTTTGGACCACTCCCAATCCCTTTATATACTCTCTGCTAACAGCAGAAGTTCCACGTTATTCTTGATTCATTGGGATTCTAGTCTTGAAGGAAGAAGGAGCTGCTGACACCCTCTCTTGGAGTTGCTGGTGGGGCCGCAGTCCTGGTGCTGACTGCAGGAGTCTGTTGTGGTGTTTTCCACTGTCTTACTTCTCTGGTGTGTTGTTTCAGTGCAGCAGTGGGGCTAGTGTCCTTCACCTGCCCACTCCCTAGTCAGGGACTATTGTAGGGTCATTTCAGGGCTTCAGGTTCCCGCTCAGCAATAAATGCGGAACCTGTATAGGGACTAGCTAAGAGTGCAGGGTACAGTGGCAGGTAAGTGAGGAGGTGCCCATCTTCCCTCTCACTAGCGCTATGGCCCACCATTGTAAAAGTGTCACCTGTGTACCTTGTTTGTCATTGTATTTTCCCTATTTATTTGTGTTTTTGGCCTCACGCCAGACCCCTGCTTGTCTAAGCGTGACAGGAGGCTTAACATGCGTGTCACTTCCATTGCACTCCATGAATGTTGCTGTTGCAAAGCTTCCTCTGCTTTCAGCATTGGAGAACATGCAGTTCAGACTAGCAGCAAAACGATACCACTAGTCCAAAATATCAATCAAGAGTGCACCGCCTCACAGTAAGCAGGAAATGGGCTGATTGGGAGCTATGATCAGAAGTTGAGGCAACCCCTGCAATGCTAATTTCATGAGATAACGTTAGGCAATGGAATAAATGCTATTATAAATATATTTCAGAATTTACTGTCCAGTAATGCTTCTGATAGAAATATTTTTTTGTTACTTCACACTGGATTATCTCACTAATCATGTCCCATATTTCACAATATTTATTTTTTGCTTTAAAAATGAGTTTACATTTGAGAATGTGATTTGGATATAGGGATCTATTCGCCATTTTACACTAAAGTAAGTGTTTAGTCCAAATTTCAAAACTCTACAGAATAAAAAGCATGGGAGATTGATTCTGCACAGCTGATTCCAAATAAATTCAAGGGCACCAGGATACATGAAAGGGGTTTAAATAACTTCTTCGTCTGGACAGACATATGGTTGTCCAGCGATAACCCTATATTTTCTTTATATTCTTTGTCTATTGTGCTGCTTGTTATCAGCTATGGGGAAAATAAATTGCAGTACATTTTTTATTTGTTTTTTTAAGATCAATCTCTTTTACAGAGACTAAACCGTAATGTAATTTTTGGTGCACAAACACAGTTACTTGTGTTTTCTCAGGTCTATTGACCTATAGGTATTTGTACACCATCTCATTAAGCCCCCTCTTCAGGGTACCTCTTGATTAATCTATTTTTTCCTAAGAGTCGTGATGGTATTTCCCTAAACTTTTCCCTCCTTCTTCAGGGTGACTAGTGTAATTTTAATATGTATACTTGAGTTTGTAAATACCCAGTACCACAGAAATAGGATCACATAAATTCATACTATATACTTATCTTGCTCTCTCCTTGATGTAGAGTGATGTAATCCGCTGTGGCACTTACATCTCATGCGTTCCACAGTATAAGAGTCGGGATCATCTGATCGGTCCACCAGCTATGATGTGAGTGTTATCTACATCCTGTGCTCTCCTCCCTAGTGAGTGATGAAAGCAGCTGTGGAACACACTTGCAATGTATTCCATGATGCAAGACACGGGATCTATATATCATGAGATCAGTTGACCGGAAGTTACACAAGAGTTTCAAAGACCAGATCTTTTTGATACCTGTCACATGTGGAAGTGCTGCCATTGCTGGTTGTAGAGTTGAATTATTATGCAACTCAGTGACTATGTGACAAACATTAACAGTTGAGCTTAGTTTGTAACAACTAGACTGATTCAAGTCATTAACATCTCTGAATTTTGTTACCAAACGTCTGCCATACCAGCACTCCTCCTCCTTGCAAACAGCATACACAGGAGTGACTCTACCTGTGCATCTTATGATTACACCCCTCTTTGTGTATTAAATTCTTTGAAGAATCCTCCAAAAAGAAATGCTTCAGGATCCACTCATTGAGAGAGCAGGGTTTCCCAACAAAGGTTTCCTGTGGACTGCCCTTGTAAGGTCTTCAACAAGTGAGTGTATAGTATAATCCTGAGAGACTCCTAGGGTCAGTAATCCTAATAAGCCTGAGGAACCTAATGTGAAGGATGATGGCTCTATACCCCTACTTCTATCCATTCACTGGTAAGATTGTTCTATTTGTACAACCTCTGCTATATATGGGATAATATCTCATCTGCAATCAATGACCATTGACATTTTAATATTATAACCTTTCTATTTTTTCTGATAATTTGTTTTATAGTAGATTAGGCTGCTACCTGTTCCGCTATTAAAGGATTTCATATACCCATTTGTATTTTTTTTCTTGATTGTGTTTTTTGTGTATTTTTCTGTGCACCTTTTGGATTAATATTATTTCCCAGTTTGTCAAATATATTGTGTGTAGAGCAACTGAAGATTTCTGACTATGCTCCTAGGGATTTCTCTGCCTAAGTGCTTGGAATTATCTCAGCAAATCTTCTAGGTTGCAACTATTAAGCTTTTTGATATAATACCAATACCCTTATTGGGTTGGTTTTATGCTCTTAATTCACTAAATTAATTTTTTTAAACCCATTTAATTTAACCTTATGTTTCATTTTTGTCACTTTGCTGCTGTACTATACATTTGAGGTGACATATCATACGGATTTTCTATTTTGCCCTGGACACCTATTGCTTTTGTTTTTGCAAATTTCAAAACTGTAGAGAATAAAAAGCACAGGAGATGGACAACTTTTGCTCTGATGATTCCAAATAAAGTCAAGGGTGTCAGGATAAACAAAAGTGGTTTCTTGTCAACGCGTTTCAAAGTAAAAAACAACTTCTTCCTCTAGACACGTTATGTGGCTGTCTTGAGGAAGGAGTTGATTTTGAATTTGAAATGTGTTGACAATAAACCACTTTCCTTTATCTAGACGTCCTGGACTTTATTTGGAATCAGCAGCACAGCACTGTCCATCTCCCGTACGTTTTATTCATAATCTTTGTGGATACTGCAGCAACTGTTTAATGCAGCTATAGTGGTTGCGGTTCATCTTATCAGGAGAGCATATTACCTTTCTACCTATATGGTAGTATTTGGATAAGACCCTATTGCACTTCACCCTTTTATCCAGAACTGCAGAGAAGACAGACATGAATATAAGGTTTTTACTTTCCCTGTTGCTGTAAATTAAAGGATTTTCTTTGGTTAGCTCTCCTTTGGGGGCTTTTATATATTCGGTTTTACAATCAGTAAAATAATCCTTTTATTTTTCTGGTAGAACATTTCTATATTTCTAGATGTCAAAATGTTCTTTTTAGTGTTATGTAGCAGCAATACACGTATAAATGTGAATCCGGTTCCATAAAAATATTATTAGCAAAACATCTTTAAAGTGTCGTACAAATTTACATGAAGGTTGCCCCTATAGGAATGTGACTACAATTTTGTTTTAGCAATATTCTTTTTTTTCCCATGGAAGATGGTTTACTGAATCAAGATCTTATCCTATTGATACCACTTTTCACAACCGAAAGGTAATATAATTTTTAACGTAACCTTTAAACTAAAATTTCTTTGGAAACGTATTATTGACATAAAATTACATAGCATTACATAAGGAAAACATTTTGTAACACTGCATATGACTATTCTAGTTTAAATTTTTAATATGTGGAAAAATAATAATAAATTAACATTTCAAGAAATGAGGAGCAATGTACAATGATGTCTATAAATTGAATATATTTCCCAATTGTAATGAATAAGAATGGGAACTGAAAAGTTATTACTAGAAATTAATATATTCAAATATATTATGTGAATATCCTGCAAACAACAATATTCTAGTATTTCCAACACATTTACACAAGTTGTTTTTAGAACCCTCTTGTTTTATTGCTGGTTAGAGCAGTATACTGACTTTATTCTATTTTTTTGTTATGCAAAGTCTAATTTTAGATAAGAATGTGACAGTATGTGTAGAGATAATTCTCTCTCTCTCTTTCTGTCTCTGTCTCTCTCTCTCTCTCTCTCTCTCTCTCTCTCTCTATATATATATATATATATATATATATATATATATATATATATATATATATATATATATATATATTTATATATATATTTATTTAATAAGCTTAGACTGCAAAACACAATATATGTGTTGAAAATACACCTGGATTAGAGGTCTAATTCATTAAGGTTTTTATGCCATCATTTTGGCATGGAACAACTTAAAAGGTCACAATATTTTTATGCAAAGTAGAAGTTGAGGCAAAAATGTTAGGCCCTTTGCCATTTAATTGGCAGACTCAGCCAGCTATGCCAATATGGGCATAGTGTTAGGCAAGACATGGGCAGAACAGAGTGTGTCTATGCCCACCCATTAAATTCACAAAGGGTTACAGTTATAGTGGAGTAATTTACCCTAGAAATGTACTTATGTCTTAAAACAATGGCAGCAACACACATTAACAGATGCACCTATTTTTTTAATCAACCTGTACTTCCTAATGAGTTTGGTGGACAGTGGCATTAATTGCACCAAAGTACTCAAAGTGTTTTGGCCCAGCAGTGAGGCATGGGCCATGCACCAGGCAGTGTCTGGCCCAGAATTTACAGCTTTCAAAGGAAGAGGTGGATGAGTGAAAGGAGTAGGCCTTTTCCTCAAAGACTAAAACTACTACAGACAAGACCCAACTTGAACACCCAACTTGGAGTCTCCATATTTCAAAAAATTATAGTCAGACACCAGGACAGCATCAATTGCCCCAAAATATTATGGCCCAGCAGTGAGGCATGGGCCATGCACCAGACAGGGTATGGCCCAGAATTTACAGCTTTCAAATGAAGAAGTGGATGAGAAAAAGGATTAAACCTTTTAGGAAAAACACTGCAAGTACAATTTACCAGTAATAAAAAAATGGTTGTTGAACTAATACCTTTGATATACACAGAAGTCAAGCAAAATGTGATCAAATAAAACCTAGATATCCACATTAAGTCATCTATTAACCAGCCTTTGAGGATTCTGTACCAAAAAGCTTGTCAGGGCTGGATATTGCACCATTGGTGCAACATGTGCAGAAGTGTAGGGGCCGAAGAGGCAAAGACCTTTTTAAACAGGGCAACAATTGCTCGTAAAATCACAGCCATTCTTAAGACAGCGATAATCACAATGTGTAATAGCGGCTAGCGATCATAATAACGTTCAATTGTCATGAAACCGGATCTTTTAACTGCCTTAAAAATTATCTCTTGTCAACACAAAATTTCACCATGTGATAAGTCGCTTGTAAGCTGTAATTCATGGTTTTATGAACGAAGAGCAACTTTCCATCTATTGCTCCAGCGATCTTTCTTGCTAACATTTGCTTTTCTAATAAAGAGTGTATATGCACATCAGCAACACGATAAGTATTCGCACATCAATCGCTATCATTACAAAATCATACTGTCAAATAACACCCACCACCTGCTATGCAAATCTACCTGCATAGCAGGTGGAATTCTGCATTATGATAAGCTAATAAACATATTTTGTTTTTGCACATAGGCGCTCTTTTGCTATTCCTTGACGTAGCCCAAAAGCATCTTGTCAGATCACACTCCTTTAGGCATTGTTTTCAATCTGTGAAATATGTACATAGCACCTACATTACTGAGTATTCAACATGAACTGGTGAATTTTCATGTGTCTTGCTTAAAGCACCACTCCAGCATTTTTTTTTTCTGATGATATGGCGCCATGTTATGCCCGTAACTTCTCATTGACCAGATGTCAGAAGTTATGCCATAAGCAATCATTTCAACTCTATGAGAGCCAGAATAAGGCCATAAGAAGGCCCTTATAGACTTGTACTCAGTTGTGATCTCCGAGCCACTCCATGAAACACTGGAGCAACCAGTAGGTCAAAAATCACCGGAGAATGACCAGAGCAGACCTAATAACAGATGCAAGTCAGGAAGTAAGTATAACACTAAGGGCAAGGGATTTAAATTGAAAGCACCACTGCATGAAATGAAAAAAACCTAAAACACTGGAGTGATGCTTTAAAGATGTAAAGCAAAGCTATTAAAAACCATGTTTAAATTGTGCTAAGATGTTGCTACTTTGGGAAGCTAAACACAACAAGTTTAGAAGTCTTGGCGGAAGATGGAATTAGGCAATCAGGAGGTTTGGGTGCCTAGGCAAACATACAATGTTGGTTAACAGAAAAATTCCTAAAACTTGCAAATTTATTAAATATGCTATAAAAACACAATAAGTGAAGATATCAATGGAAAACCTCTATGAAAAAAGATATTAGACAGGAAACTTGTCGATATAAGGGAGTGAGAGTAAGGGCGGCTTTGCACGTTGCGACATTGCACGTGCGATGTCGATGGGGTCAAATCGAAAGTGACGCACATCCGGCGTCGCAGTCGATATCGCAACGTGCAAATCCTTTTTGATACGATGAACATCGCTGCAGCCTCCGACATTTCCATAATGCCAGTGCAGCGACAGGTGCGATGTTGTTCCTCGCTCCTGCGGCAGCACACATCGCTGTGTGTAAAGCCGCAGGAGCGAGGAACTTCACCTTACCTGCCGCCGGCTGCAATGAGAAGGACGGAGGTGGGCGAGATGTTTACATCCTGCTCATCTCCGCCCCTCCACTTCAATTGGCCACCTGCCGTGTGACGTCACTGTGACGCCGCACGACCCGCCCCCTTAGGAAGGAGGCGAGTCGCCGGCCAGAGGGACGTCGCACGGCAGGTATGTGCGTGTGAAACTGCCGTAGCAATAATAATCGCTATGGCAGCTTTCACTAGATATTGCACGTGCGACGGGGGCGGGACTATCGCTGCAGCATCGGTAACACATTGTTACCGATGTCGCAGCGTGCAAAGACCGCCTAAATGTATCCAATATACAAATACTACAGGGCACTATGAATGTCCCTAAGGGATGGCCCTACCTTGCTGTGGAGGTCGGTACCCTAAAAAGCACACCAATGACTCTCTCTGGGATTCCCTAAGTCCCTAAACTAGAACCTGCCCATAGCAAAATTGATCCACAAAATGGAGATTTGACTGTGAGGGGTTAAGTATCCAAAATAGCCAAAGCAAACACCATGAGTGTAGTCACTACAAATAGCTAAATAGAATCACAAAAAAGCAAAAGTCTATAAAAATTGGCTAGGGTTAACTGGTGCGCACCACAGTGCCCAGCCAAAGAAATAAATGGAACTTCAAAAGTATTAGTAAAACAATCACAAGTCAAACCAGTGAAGAAAAAAAAAGGAAAAAACAAAAAACTTTCCACATATATGCATTTGTTCTGAAAGGATAGCCTAAATGAGTGTTTACTTTGGCTATTTTGGTTATTTAACCCCTCACAGTCAAATCTTCATTTTGTGGATAACTTTTGGTACAGGCAGGTTCTAGTTTAGAGACTCCTTAGGGAATCTCAGGAAGAGTCATCGGTGAGAGGTGGCACCCATTGCGCTTTTTAGGATGCCGACCTCTGCTGCAAGGTAGGGCCATCCCTTAGGGACATTCATAGTGCCCTGTTGTATTTGTATGTTGTATATGTTTACTCTCACTCCCTTATATCGACTAGTTTCCTGTCTGTTACCTTTTTTAATGGAGTTTCTCATTGATATCTTCACTTATTGTGTTTTTAAAGCATATTTAATAAATTTGTAAGTTTTAGGAATGTTTCTGTTAAACAACTTTTTGGATTCCTTCCATATTGTTAATTGTTAGTGTGTCGCCCCAGGGCTATGGGATGCTCGATCCCAAGCAATGTATTGCTGGGGAAATGTCACTGGGTGGCCGTTGCCCGGTTCTGTGACCCTGGGCTTGCTTTTAAAAGGGGAAATATTTACAGGGGATTTGAAATAAAAGTTTTATCATGACGCCACTTGTGGGTTGTGGCTATTTCGTGAAGCCGCGCTGCATAGTTCTCACTACTGGGGCTGGTGTTGGTGGTAGCCTAGATGTTGGGCCTTCCACAAGTAGGGCCAGGCCCCAGGGGATAGATGATGTTGTTGGGTGCGGAAAGAAGGTAGGCCACACAAGGGATTGCAGTGTAACTGGTACCTTTACTCACAGTAATGTGGTAGTTGGTAACCCAAGAAAGGCTGGTCTTGACCTCAGGTCCCCTTAGTCCCAGTGCCGGTGTGGTGACTTGGTGACTTCTTTCCCCTGCACCTGTCTCTGGTTGGTGGCTCACTTTGGCTTGGAGCATCTGGGGGTCCCCTCCTGGTAGTATCTCAGTCACAGTCCGTATAACAGGTAGCTTGAACCCTATGGGGTCAGATTCTCTGGTCCTGTTCTCTGGTTCTTCCATTGCTAGTGTGTCCCGAACTTTATGGTCAGTGAGGTCCTGGATGGTCCCCTCACTGTGCAGATTTCTTCAGGTCTGCCTGGAGCATTTGCCTGACCTAGGATTGTGTACTCCATTGGTGCCATGGTTCTGGGAGTACTCCACCATACTCCACCGGCAACCACTTGCCTGGTCCCTCAGGTCACCGTTACACTCTCCTGTCAGTATTGACATTCTACTCCTCTCCTCTCCTTCTACTCACTTACTGTCTACTGACTGTCTGTCCCCTCCCACCTGGCTGTCGTCTAGTGGCCTCCATCGGCTCCACCCATAGGTCACCAGTCTTTGGGAATAGGGAAAACAGGGATTAATTTGAATGTTTTGTTGTTACTGGCACTGGTCTTCTGGGTCCCTGGGGGTAGGCCCTGCATCCTGGTGAGGATGCAGTACCTTGTAGCTCCTGATGGTTTCAGGGGGCGCTACATTAGCAAGCATACAATGCTTGTATGTATACAACGCTATATATTTATGAGGTAGATTTCCTTATTAGCTGTTATTGCCACGACAGGTTGCAGACGAAATGTAATATTACATGGAAAACATTCAGTTTAGCGACTAATCAGCTCTCGTTAACATATGGTGTCACTGATATTTAGCAAGTCTTTCTTTTGGATAAAAAAGGAGGACCACTTGCCCCTATGATGTTGATATGCATTAACATAATGTAAGAAAAGAAGTCTCATTAAGACTTCCCAAAAAATGTTATTAGTTATAGGGCATTTCAAATATTAGTAAATTATGTCATTTACATTTGTCTATACATCTAGGATGTATGTATAATAACAAATATTAATCTAAGAAAGTCTACAATAATATTTTTAAGAACTCAATGACAGTATTTCACTCGCACGTGCAAAGTGTTTTTATTGCTACCGTACGTCATTACATTGAAAAACAATATAAATGTTCTTTAAAAGCTTTTTAATATGCTCAGAGACAAATGCTTATTTCTTTGGTTTAAATCTGCTTTTATATTGTACTTTTAAAGGTACTAAAGAAGCATTAAAATTGCCCCGTAAAAGGAAATAAAAACATCTGAATTAAGTTATTTATCAATAAACCTACTCACTAAGAAGAATATTTAGAATATACTTATACATGTGCTAATCAGATATTTTCTGATTAAAAAAAATCTCATAAGGGAGGGGTTTTTTTCTAGTCGTTTCATCATTTACAGCTTATGGATAGTCCTGCTATAAATTGGCTCACAATTTTTTATAGCCAATAAAAGCAAGTAATAAGGCAATAAAACAGCTTCTTTTTAATCACTAGAAAAATACTGAACAAATAGCATCATAGCCTAGAAGTACAATAGAAAAGATACATGTATTTAATTTAAATAAGGCATAGCCGGCAATAAATGCAAATCATCGTGATTTGTCTGTGAAGCCTAAAAGTTAAAACAGATCCAGTAATTAGAGCCATAAAGGGGCTTTTACCTCCCATATCTGATCGGAGACTTGGACACTGACGAAAGAGAAAATTGGAAGGGAAGGAAATTGATAATGGGAACATAGAGGTCACATTTATTTTCACAGGATAATGTCCTTAACCCTTAGTATAACTGTGAATGAGGAAATTGACACCATTTACCTAATTTAAATCTTTTTCTTTTAGTGGTAATTGTAACCTGTTTGCCGCCAAATAATCAAATATCAATTTCTCCTACATTATAGACCATTCATATAAAATGCGGTCTGGAAAAATAGAAATTGTTTGCGCAAATTAATTTTAACATTTTTATCTATTCCCAAAAATTGAAAATAGGTTTGCTTTTTTATATTTCCTATGCAAATACTAAAGTCCCAAACATCTGCATGCCTTTCTCACCATATTCCCATGTATTATTAATGTGATTTACAGACACCTAAATATAGCACTTTAGTTGGCCCATCTGGACTTTTTGACAGGAAGTTCTATAGATGCGAGTCACATGGGATTGGCAATTTTCAGAATGTCCATACATATATCAAATTTATACACTTTGAAAGGATATGTCATACATGTCTGATAGATTTGATAGATAGAACTGATAGAGTTGCATTGCTGAATCAGCAGTTTTACAAGATCCCATAGAAACTAATGGACAGAACTGCGAATGTGCAACAACCTATTCCTGACAACATCTAATACTTCAGATAGCGATCTGATTAATAAAAATCATATTTATGATACATTTATGGTGTTTGCTGTTAATATTCCAGAATTTTTCCAAATGAGGCTTTCACAACTCCAGGTATGTGTTAGTTAATGGGCTGTTTGATGTCAATTTGGCTTCCACACTTTTTATCCTGTGACCTTCCCACTCTCATCATGGGGGATTTTAACATCTCTATTGATGACCTACTCTCCCCATCTGCCACCCACTTTCCTTCTCTAACCTCATCCTTCGGCCTCTCACAGCTCCCTAAGTCTCCTACACATGAGGATGGGAATGCGCTGGACCTGGTGTTCTCCCGCCTCTGCACACTTCATTACTTCACCAATTCCCCTCTCCCACTCTCTGACCACAACCTTCTCTCCTTTTACGTTACAAACTGTCTTCAAGCCCGGGACGCACCCACTTATCACCCATACAGAAATCTAAGCGTCATCAATACCCAGCTGCTAATGAAAAATTTTCAGTCATCCTTGGCTCCCATCTCCTCTCTCTCCTGTGCAGACTCTGCAGTGTCACATTATAATAAGACATTGCAGAGTGCCCTGGATGAAGCTGCACCAGCTACATGCAGAAAAAAACCCCACAGGCAGCGGCAGCCCTGGCACACGGTTCAAACACGTTTCCTACAGCGCCGTTCTAGGTATGCTGAGCATCTGTGGAGAAAATCCTTTTCAGCTGAAGACTTCATCCACTATTAGTTCATGCTCAAAAACTATAACTCTGCTCTCCATCTAGCTAAACAAGTATACTTTACCACTCTCATCACTTCACTAGCCAACAATCCTAAATGACTCTTTGAAACCTTGCACTCCCTCCTGAGCCCTAAAGCACAGACCCCGGTCACCAACCTAAGCTCTGATGATCTGGCCACTTTCTTCTTACAAAAGATCAATGACATCCGCAAAGAAATCTTTGAAAAATCCCCTCAGAGCCTGGATCCGCTCCTCTCCCGCACCGCAAGCTCACTCTCAAAATTTGAGCCTGTCACAGAAGAAGAAGTGACGCGTCTCCTTGCCTCTTCCCGCCCAACAACATGCACCAGTGACCCTCTTCCCTCACATCTCCTTCAGACTCTCTCTCCAGCTGTCACTACCTATCTAACCAAAATGTTTAACCTCTCTCTTTCATCAGGTATCTTTCCTTCATCATTTAAACATGCCATCATAACCCCCCTACTTGAAAAACCTTCTCTCAACCAGAACTGTGCCGCTAACTACAGACCAGTCTCTAACCTTCCCTTTATCTCTTAGCTCCTGGAATGCTTGGTCCACTCTTGGCTAATCCGCTATTTATCTGAAAACTCACTTCTTGATCCCTCTCAAACTGGTTTCAGCTCCTTACACTCCACCGAAACGGCCCTCACCAAAGTCTCTAATGATCTATTAACAGCAAAATCTAAAGGCCACTATTCCCTATTGTTTCTCTTGGATCTCTCAGCTGCTTTTGACACTGTGGATCACCAACTTCTCCTCACCATGCTCCGCTCTATTGGCCTCAAGGACACCGCTCTCGCCTGGCTCTCCTCCTATCTCTCTGACTGCTCCTTCACTATTTCTTTTGCTGGCTCTTACTCCACTCCTCTCCCCCTCGCCTTCGGGGTTCCTCAAGGCTCAGTCTTGGGTCCTCTCCTCTTCTCTCTATACACCGCCCCTATTGGACAAACCAACAGCAGATTCAGTTTCCAATACCATTTCTATGCCGATGACACCCAATTATACACATCATCTACAATTATCACCCCTGCTTTGTTACAAAATACCAGGGATTGTCTGTCTGCTGTCTCTCAAAGCATGTCCTCCCTCTATCTGAAACTGAATCTCTCCAAAACTGAGTTTCTTGTGTTTCCTCCCTCTACCAACCAACCTACACCCGACATCTCAATTACCTTTGATGATTTAATCATTATTCCCAAGCAGCACGTTTGCTGACTTGGGGTCATATTTGACTGAGAACTCTCCTTCATTCCCCAATCACTCACTCGCACATGTCACCTACATCTCAAAAATATCTCCAGAATCTGACCATTTCTTACTTTCGAAACTGCAAAAACTCTTACTGTCTCTCTTATTCATTCCCGCCTGGATTACTGCAACTCTTTATTGATTCGTCTCACTTGGACCAAACTCTCCCCGCTCCAATCCATCTTGAATGCAGCTGCCAGGGTCATATTCCTGTCCAGCCGCTTCACCGATGCCTCTACCTTGTGCCAGTCACTATACTGGCTACCTATCAGCTACAGAATACAATACAAACTCATATCCCTCACCCACAAATCTCTCCACAGCTCTGCACCCCCATATATCTCATCCCTCATCTCTGTCTATCATCCTACCCACCCCCTTAGTTCCACAAATGATCTTAGGCTAACATCCTCCATAATACGAACCTCACACCTCCGTCTCCAAGACTTTTCTCGTGCCGCACCAGTTTCCTGGAATGCACTACCCCAAAGAATGTGACTAATATCCAGCCCGCAAGTTTTTAAGGGTACATTAAAAACACATCTCTTCAGAAAAGCGTATCATAATAACTTACTAACCTAACTCTCCCCTGTCCCACCTTCTAAATGCTACTCGTACCCTTCTCTCTCCTATTTCTGTCCTCACATCCTACATACAGTTAGGTCCAGAAATATTTGGACAGTGACACAAGTTTTGTTATTTTAGCTCTTTACAAAAACATGTTCAGAAATACAATTATATATATAATATGGGCTGAAAGTGCACACTCCCAGCTGCAATATGAGAGTTTTCACATCCAAATCGGAGAAAGGGTTTAGGAATCATAGCTCTGTAATGCATAGCCTCCTCTTTTTCAAGGGACCAAAAGTAATTGGACAAGGGACTCTAAGGGCTGCAATTAACTCTGAAGGCGTCTCCCTCGTTAACCTGTAATCAATGAAGTAGTTAAAAGGTCTGGGGTTGATTACAGGTGTGTGGTTTTGCATTTGGAAGCTGTTGCTGTGACCAGACAACATGCGGTCTAAGGAACTCTCAATTGAGGTGAAGCAGAACATCCTGAGGCTGAAAAAAAAGAAAAAATCCATCAGAGAGATAGCAGACATGCTTGGAGTAGCAAAATCAACAGTCGGGTACATTCTGAGAAAAAAGGAATTGACTGGGGAGCTTGGGAACTCAAAAAGGCCTGGGCGTCCACGGATGACAACAGTGGTGGATGATCGCCGCATACTTTCTTTGGTGAAGAAGAACCCGTTCACAACATCAACTGAAGTCCAGAACACTCTCAGTGAAGTAGGTGTATCTGTCTCTAAGTCAACAGTAAAGAGAAGACTCCATGAAAGTAAATACAAAGGGTTCACATCTAGATGCAAACCATTCATCAATTCCAAAAATAGACAGGCCAGAGTTAAATTTGCTGAAAAACATCTCATGAAGCCAGCTCAGTTCTGGAAAAGTATTCTATGGACAGATGAGACAAAGATCAACCTGTACCAGAATGATGGGAAGAAAAAAGTTTGGAGAAGAAAGGGAACGGCACATGATCCAAGGCACACCACATCCTCTATAAAACATGGTGGAGGCAACGTGATGGCATGGGCATGCATGGCTTTCAATGTCACTGGGTCACTTGTGTTTATTGATGACATAACAGCAGACAAGAGTAGCCGGATGAATTCTGAAGTGTACCGGGATATACTTTCAGCCCAGATTCAGCCAAATGCCGCAAAGTTGATCGGACGGCGCTTCATAGTACAGATGGACAATGACCCCAAGCATACAGCCAAAGCTACCCAGGAGTTCATGAGTGCAAAAAAGTGGAACATTCTGCAATGGCCAAGTCAATTACCAGATCTTAACCCAATTGAGCATGCATTTCACTTGCTCAAATCCAGACTTAAGACGGAAAGACCCACAAACAAGCAAGACCTGAAGGCTGCGGCTGTAAAGGCCTGGCAAAGCATTAAGAAGGAGGAAACCCAGCGTTTGGTGATGTTCATGGGTTCCAGACTTAAGGCAGTGATTGCCTCCAAAGGATTTGCAACAAAATATTGAAAATAAAAATATTTTGTTTGGGTTTGGTTTATTTGTCCAATTACTTTTGACCTCCTAAAATGTGGAGTGTTTGTAAAGAAATGTGTACAATTCCTACAATTTCTATCAGATATTTTTGTTCAAACCTTCAAATTAAACGTTACAATCTGCACTTGAATTCTATTGTAGAGATTTCATTTCAAATCCAATGTGGTGGCATGCAGAGCCCAACTCGCGAAAATTGTGTCACTGTCCAAATAGTTCTGGACCTAACTGTACAACCAACAGCACGTAAGGGCACCCAAAAGGTTACTGTCTAAAGACCAGATCATTCATCTTTATATGTAACCAATACACTAGCATAACGATGGCCGGCCAGATCTACAAATGTGCTTCACCTTTTGTGTTCCCCTTTTTTACCCCATAGATTGTAAGCTTTTGAGCAGGGCCCTCATTCCTACTGTAGCTGTTGAATTATGTACTATTTTGTTTTGTATTTGTCTATACAACCCCCCATCGGATTGTAAAGTGCTGCGGAATATGTTGGCGCTATATAAATAAACTTTATTATAATTATAATTTGATAAAATCACTATTTTATCACCGGGAGATTACCATTTGAGGACTAGTAAAATTTCGGCCAAGAAGTCCTCCATATTCATGAGATCTATATAACTTTGGCCCCACCATTGAGTGGCAGCTTTCTGTCTATGTCCAGTGTACAAAGAAAGCTGTCAATCAGTGGTTCAGTGGAGTGGATGAGATTATCAAGAATTAAGCACTAAACTAACTGCTAGATCTGTGGCAGATAAAACTTTGATTTTATCAAAATGGCAGCAAACAGCTTCAATGTGTGATACATCAATGAAATTTGGGTTTCCACCCCTACATCATGCTGCTTTCAGATGGTATAGCAAAAAAACAATGACTTATTCCTTTTAATAGCTAAAAGAAGGTTCTCAGGTTCTAAGCTTGATTACTTGGAGCTTTACTTGTATAGTAAACTGATTCTATAATAGGGATAGAAAATTAAGTGTGTTTCAAGAAAGTCATCTATGCATGCTCCTTCCTGTGCCTTTCTTGGATTTCTATGATAAATTGACCTACAGTATGTCCAAAGATTTCACATACCTTTATAAAATGTTTATCACATATAAAAATTGTTCTTTTCATAAATACTTGCTAAGTTCATCGACTTCTTCACAACATGTGGCATCCATGGACATCAAATATTTGGTCTTGAGGTGTGGAGCAACATGTGACACGGATTAAAAGAATTCTTTTAACATAAACAAAAATAAAATTAAAGTTTTAAATCACCCTCAATTTTCCTATTTTGTTACTAACAAACTGCAAGTGTAAAAGTCTGACCATTTATAATTTAATATACACTGTGTGCAGAATTATTAGGCAAATGAGTATTTTGATCACATGATACTTTTTATACATGTTCTCCTACTCCAAGCTGTATAGGCTTGAGAGCCAACTACCAATTAAGTAAATCAGGTGATGTGCATCTCTGTAATGAGGAGGGGTGTGGTGTAATGACATCAGCTCCCTATATAAGGTGTGCTTAGTTATTAGGCAACTTCCTTTTCTTTTGACAAAATGGGTCAGAATGAGATTTGACAGGCTCTGAAAAGTCCAAAATTGTGAGATGTCTTGCAGAGGGATGCAGCAGTCTTGAAATTGCCAAACTTTTGAAGCGTGATCACAGAACAATCAAGTGTTTCATGGCAAATAGCCAACAAGGTCACAAGAAGCGTGTTGGGCAAAAAAGGCGCAAAATAACTGCCCATGAATTGTGGAAAATCAAGCGTGAAGCTGCCAAGATGCCATTTGCCACCAGTTTGGCCATATTTCAAAGCTGCAACATTACTGGAGTATGAAAAAGCACAAGGTGTGACATACTCAGGGACATGGCCAAGGTAAGGAAGGCTGAAAAACCACCACCTTTGAACAAGAAACATAAGATAAAACATCAAGACTGGGCTAAGAAATATCTTAAGAATGATTTTTCAAAGGTTTTATGGACTGATGAAATGAGAATGACTCTTGATGGGCCAGATGGATGGGCCAGAGGCTGGATCAGTAAAGGGCAGAGAGCTCCACTCCGACTCAGACGCCAGCAAGGTGGAGGTGGGGTACTGGTATGGGCTGGTATTAACAAAGATGAACTTGTGGGACCTTTTCGGGTTGAGGATGGGGTGAAGCTCAACTCCCAGACCTACTGCCAGTTTCTGGAAGACAACATCTTCAAGCAGTGGTACAGGAAGAAGTCAGTATTTTTCAAGATAAACATGATTTTCATGCAGGACAATGTTCCATCACATGCATCCAAATACTCCACAGCGTGGCTGGCCAGTAAAGGTCTAAACGATGAAAAAATAATTATATGGCCCCCTTGTTCACCTGATCTGAACCCAATAGAGAACCTGTGGTTCCTCATAAAATGTGAGATCTATAAGGAGGGAAAACAGTACACCTCTTGGAACAGTGTCTGGAGACTGTGGTGGCTGCTGCACGCAATGTTGATCGTAAACAGATCAAGCAACTGACAGAATATATAGATGGTAGGCTGTTGAGCGTCATCATAAAGAAAGGGGGCTATATTGGTCACTAATTTTTTGGGATATTGATTTTGCATGTCAGAAATGTTTATTTCAAAATTTTGTGCAGTTCTATTGGTTTACCTAGTGAAAATACACAAGTGAGATGGGAATATATTTGGTTTTTATTAAGTTGCCTAATAATTCTGCACAGTAATAGTTACCTGCAAAACAGATATCCTCCTAAGATAGCCAAATCTAAAAAAATCGAACTCCAACTTTCAAAAATATTAAGCTTTGATATTTATGAGTATTTTGGGTTGATTGAGAACATAGCTGTTGATCAATAATAAAAAAAAATCCTCTGCAATACAACTTGCCTAATAATTCTGCACACAGTGTATAAAGCTGAATGTGTGTATGTATGTATGAATGTGTGTGTGTATGTCCGGGATTGGCATCTGCACCGTCGCAGCTTCAGCCAAAAAATTTTGCACACTCACATGTCTGGACCCCGAGAGCGTCATAGGCTATGTTGTAAGGCAAAATTTTAACCCTGCGCGTTCCAATTTACCAATCACTTTTGCTCCTATCTACATAATGAGGAAAAAGTGAAACGAAAAGTGTATCCGCACCGTCGCATTTACAATCACGAAATTTTGCACAGACACCTCATGTGACCCAAGGAATGTCGTAGACTATGTTTTGACAGGAAAATTTAACCCCCGCGCTTTACAGTTACTCTCCAAAAAACATGCCTCCATTAAAGTAAATGGAGCCTGGAACTACAGGTTATTAGTAGGAGCTGTGATTGGTTGCTATAGGAACAAAAGACATTCATAGTATAAGAAGCTTATATGTGAGGTAATAAGATGTCGGTGGGGAGACGGATAGAGAGAGACAGACAGAGAGACAGACAGAGAAAGAGACAGACAGAGAAAGAGACAGACAGATAGAGACAGAAAGGGAAAGAGACAGACAGAGACAAACGGTGAATGAGACAGACAGACAGTGAAAGAGACAGACAGAGACAGACGGGGAAAGAGACAGACCTGGAAAGAGACAGACCTGGAAGGAGACAGATCTGGAAAGAAACAGACCTGGAAAGAGACAGACAGGGAAAGAGACATATGGGGAAAGAGACAGACGGGGAAAGAGACAGATGGAGAAAGAGAGAGATGGGGAAAGAGACAGATGGGGAAAGAGACAGACAGACATGAAGACAGGGTCAGAGACAGACAGATAGGGAAGGAGGAGACAGCCAGACAGACAGACACAGATAGATGGGGAAAGACACAGACCTTGATAGAGACAGACAAGGAAAGAGACAGACAGAGACAGGCAGACAGGAAAAGAGACAGACAGGAAAAGACACAGACAAAGAGATGGGGAGACAGATGGGGAAAGAGACAGACCTGGGAAAGAGACAGACCTAGAAAGAGACAGACGGTGAAAGAGACAGATGGGGAAAGAGACAGACAGGAAAAGAGACAGACCTGGAAAGAGACAAACGGAGCACATTACTTGGCTAATTTAGTTAAATCTGTGTGGAATATCTGTGGTGTTGAAATGTATGTTGTGAAATGCTTCTATTAGCTTAGTTTTTGCCTTTTAATAATTACATTTCTATTTGTTTTGTGTTTTTTTGTGTGCAGAATACATTTTTGTTAATACATTCTATTTTGTTAACAACAGTTATTAACCCGGGCGAAGCCAGGTAGTACAGCTAGTATATTTATATAGCCTGTATTTACAGCTGTGAAAAAAAATTAAAAAATGACAGAACTGCTGTTTTTGTTCATTTTGTGTACCATATTTTTCAGACGATAAGACACACTTTTTTTCCCCCAAATGTTGGGGGAAAGTGAGGGGGTGCGGCTTATAGTCTGAATGTAGAGCTGCGGGGAATGAGGGTGTTGCGGTGGAGTGGGTCATCAGCGGCACGAGTAGGTTGTAGCAGCACCTGCCGTGACCACGTGGGCCCGCTCATTTCATATGCATGCATCCTCCCGCCCATCATCTCTCAGCACTGAAGCCGGCGCTGACAGGTGGGCGGGGGATGCGCGCATAATAAACAGCAGGCTAGGGGTATATAGCAGGATGGGGGTATATAGCAGGATGGGGGTATATGAGCAGGATAGGGGTATTTATCAGGATAGGGGTTTATATCAGGATGGGGGTATATAACAGGATGGGGGTTATATCAGGATGAGGGACATATATATACAAGGATGGGGATTATATACAAGGCAGGAGGATCATTACAAAGATTGGGTACCTTAGTAGATAACTTATGGACATTATCCCCATAACAGTGTCAGCAGCAGATCCTCGCCCCATAACAGTGTGTCATGACCACATTTTTTGCTTAATATTTTATTTTCCTCCTCTAAAACCAGGGGGCGTTTTATGGTCCGGTGCGTCTTATAGTCCGAAAAATACAGTACTTTAAAAAATAGAAATAAAAAGCAATCAAAAATTGTATGTATCTCATAAAAATCCCCGCTCACACTTCAAAAAAACCCCACACAACACTTCATGTAAGGAAATATAAAAAAAGTTATGGGTCATAGAATATGGCATCAGAAATACAGTATATTTTTATTTTTTTTAAAGCAGTAGAACATTGAAAAACTATATACATTAGGTATTAACATAATCATACTAACCTGAATTTTTACAGTGCATTGAACTCTATGGAAACTAAACCTTACAAAATGCAATCTTGCCATTTAGTGAAAAATAATTTCAGTTGGTTCAACTGATAGCCCATAAAAAAGATGTCTGATTGCCATACTGTCAAACAAGAAACATCACATGATGGCTAAATCCAGTGAGTTGTTTCAAGACCATTGCAACCTTACTGTTGCAAAACATACTGATTGCATAGGTTACAGAAGAATTTCCATGTAACACTCATACCGACCTCCCCACGCTGTTCTGCCCTCCTCTCCCAGTGAGGAAGCCAGCACTCTCCCCCTCCTGGCCAACCAGCAGTGGCTGCTCCATCACTGGTACCTGTTGCTGTCTCTCAGGGCCTTCACACATCATACAGGCCCCTAGGAATACCCATAGGATGCGCACGTGGACATGTCCTTTTCTTAAAGGGCCAGTATTCCCTGATCCAAAAGTGCCTCTCAGCTCAGCTGAGAGGCATCAGGTTGTTAAGGCACCTCCCCCTTAGGGGAGGTGTTTGGGTAACAAGTTGTAT
Organism: Anomaloglossus baeobatrachus; assembly: GCF_048569485.1. Classification (NCBI taxonomy): domain Eukaryota; kingdom Metazoa; phylum Chordata; class Amphibia; order Anura; family Aromobatidae; genus Anomaloglossus; species Anomaloglossus baeobatrachus. The sequence continues at coordinate 358,684,612 of NC_134355.1, forward strand.
GCATTGATAGTTCTCAGGTCCCTTTGTGTTCTGCTGCTGCTTTTACTGTGCTATGTGCTGTTGCTGATTCCTATCTGCGTTTCAGTGCATGACAAGTCTGCTGCTGCAACTACAACTACAACTGCTATATGGCTTTATTCTTTGGAAGAGTGTTGTTAGAGCAAAACAAGATTTATATATTTTCTTGTTTGGCTTCTGTCACACAAAAAAAAACTCTTTCACAAAAAAAGTTTTTGTATTGTCATATTTTGAGAGCTATAATGTTTCTGTAGTTCTGCAGAAAGAGCCATGTGAAGGCTTGTTTTTTGTGGGACACGTTTATGTTTTATTGCTACCATTTTCAGGCATATACGATTTTTTAATCACTTTCTATTTACATATTTTAGTAGACACAATTGACAAAAAAACGCAATTCAGGAATTGATTTTTGGGTTTAATTTTTATGCCATTCCATATGTGGTAAAAGTGATACATCAGCTTTATTGTTTGGGTCAGTGTGATTACAATGATACTGCCGTGCCCCGGGGCAGCTGAGCTATTTGGATCCGGGCAATCCTGGGCACCTGCAGGCTGCTATTTTTAGGCTGGGGGCTAAATAACCTTGGGTCTCCCCAGCCTGAGAATACCAGGCCCCTAGCTGTTGGCTTTATCATAGCTGAGTATCAAAATTGGGACGGACTTTTTAAATTATTTATTTAAATAATTAAAAAAAAAAAAAGCCGCATGTGGTTCCTCCTATTTTGATACACAGCCCAGAAAAGCACATCAGCCTGTAGCCATGGGCTTTAACTGTGCTGATATCAATAGATGGGGAGACCCTATGTCGATTGTTTTACTTATTTATTTTATACCATGATAGAGACCCACAGACAGAGTCTTGATTCCAACCATTCACAGATGCTGTCTAGGGGCGGGGTCTTACAGTAGCCAGAGATGCTAGGGAACGAGGAAAGCACTGAATATGGATGATGGATAATTATCGGCCTCTGAAGTAATGCTGCAGCCATGAGAGCAGTTACAGCAGCAGGGAGACTCATTAAGTACATACTGCTTTAACCCTTTGGCTTCCTTTTTTATCACAGTGGCCAATCACAGCCATGCCAATACTTGATATTTGAAAATCTTACAACGTGATTTCGTGGAGTTTTGCAGAAGATTCTGTCTGTCACAGTTGAAGTGTACCTATGATAAAAATTAGAGACGAGAGATGAGCGAGCAGTAAAATGCTCAGATGCTCGATGCTCGGGTCGAGCATTTTGAAATGCTCGGGTGCTCGACCCGAGCACCAAACCCAATGTTAGTCTATGGGAAAATCGAGCATTTTTCCGGCGGCACCCGGTCTGGAGAAAGCTCAAAAAAGCTAAACAATTTCACAAATGTATAAGAACAGTGCTCAAATGTCATGGGAGCAGCATGGGGAAGACCCCTGTAAGCATTTCTGACTCCCAGGTCACTGTTGTGAGCAATATTGCTGAATATTAGAGGGAGGAAAAATCCTGTGTTCCGCCTCCCATGTGACATGCACTTTCGCTTAGTAGTGTATGTGCGGCGGCTTGTGTCTGTCTGTACATTCGCTGCTAAACAAAATTAAAAGTGAACAGTAGATGAAGAAAAAAATTATCATATTCACCTGCTTCAGACTCCCAGGACACGTCCGATCGCTCCGGGACCTGCCGGTGATCAGCTGATGCAGTCACCTGATGGCATCAGCTGACAGTTTAAGTCCAGCGGTGAGGCCGGCTTTTTACCGCCCAGCCGATTTAAATGATCAGCTGATGCTGTCAGGTGACTGCATCAACTGATCACCGGCAGGACCTGCAGCCATCAGATGGGAGTCTGCACAGAGGTGTATAGGTTTTTTTCTACTGATGCATCAGCTGATTGTTTAAAAGCCATTTACACAATCAGCTGATGTGTCATGTGATTCAGGTCCTTGAACCTGATATATCTGGTCACTTTGCCTTCCGGTAAACCGATCAGATGATATTGGATCCGGATTGGACATCGTGGGAGCCTCAACCCAGGACAACAGCGGAGGGTGGGTCTTTAGTTCAATATATGGAGTAACTAATTGTGTTATGTTTTATTTCTAATAAAAATATTTTTCTCTGTCTTGTGTTTTTTTTATCTTTACTAAATATTCATGGTAGCCATTAGAGTTGAGCGATGTTCGAGGTTCGCCAATTTCATGTTCAAGTGATTTTGGGGGTGCTCGAGATCGAACTCGAACGCAAGCTTTTTGCTGAAAGCTCGATAGCTCGAGTTACGTTCGAGAACAGTTCGATCAGCAAAAAGCCTAGCTAGTTACTAGCTGGCTTTTCACTGTAATAGTGTGAGTCACTCTGTGATTCACACTATTATCAAATTTCAGCGTATAGTGTGCAGGGGCGGCGCGTTTAGATCAGTGCTGCTGGGATAATGGCGATCGCCATTTTTTTTTTCCCTAAGCGCGCGTGCAGTGGGGCGAGCCAGTATGTCAGCCAATCACAGACACACACACAGCTAAGTGGTCTTTTTTGCCAGACAAGCAAGGGCATGTGTCATAGGCTGTGAATGTCACATGTCCTTGCATTATAAATACAGCCATTTTCCCTCACGGCGCCATTATCTGCTTTCTGCGTGTAGGTGACAGTCACCGCTCACACAGCTCCTGTCGCCGCTCCGGCTGTGCACGCTATACACACAGCGCTCTACAGATTAGGGACAGAAGTTTATTTCAGCCCTTTTCAGGGCTGATTTCCTCAGGCTCAGAGCCATAGGTGACAGGCAGGTCCGTGGAAACGCTGTATACAGCTTCAGATAACAGCGTCTGTGTACCTAAGCTCAGGGAATTTCTTGCTGCATTACACCATTAGAAGGGAAAGAAAGTGGGGCTTCCTTTCCTGTGCACTGACCCAGAGAACCCGGCCACTGTACCCACCTGCCCACTTTTGCCATGCTATTTTTATAGCAAACAGTGCTGAAACTTAGTGGCATCCAAAAAGTGGCTGCTATACTAATACTCCATTGTTGTCCCACTGGTGCCAAGCAATTTCCAGCACCTCTGCATTCTACCCTCATGCACATTTTGCTACGCTATTTTTATTGCAAACAGTGCTGAAAATTAGTGGCATCCACAAAGTGTTTGGTATACTAATTTTGTGTCCCACTGGTGCCAAGCAAGTCCCAGCACCTCTGCATTCAACCCTCATGCACATTTTGCTACGCTATTTTTATAGCAAACAGTGCTGAAAATTAGTGGCATCCACAAAGTGTCTGCTATACTAATGTAGTGTCCCACTGGTGCCAAGCAAGTCCTACCACCTCTGCATTCAACCCTCATGCACATTTTGCTATGCTATTTTTATAGCAAACAGTGCTGAAAATTAGTGGCATTCAAAAAGTGGCTGCTAAACTAATTTTGTGTCCCACTTGTGCCAAGCAAGTCCCACCACCTCTGCATTCAACCCTCATGCACATTTTGCTACGCTATTCTTATAGCAAACAGTGCTGCCAGTTTTAGGGCCATAGTTGCACTGTCAGGGATAGTCAGTGGTGGTTCTTCAGCTGTCAATAAAGCTAGACCACCTCTGCAATCTACACCACCTCTCAATTGTTGCTATAACATTTTAAGTGGCTAATCTTGTCGCTAACAAAATGAGTGGCAAAAGGACAGATGCTGGTGGAAAGGGGAACAGGCGTGTTGGAATAGGATAAAAAGTTTGTGTCCGTGAGGAAGGTGGCAAAACTACATTAACATCTGCTGAAGATAAGCCATCTTCCAGCAAAAGTAAGATGATTACTACTTTCCGTGGACAATCCGATGTGCTCCCTTTTTTACGGACGCAACAAGTGCCCTCTCCTCCACCTCAACTACCACATAAAAAAAAACAGTCCTCTGAGTTGTCATGCGAATCACACTTGCTTTCTTCCAGCTCTCAAGTCTCCACCCACCCTGCACAGTATGGTGTAACAGAGATGGCTGAGTCTGCAGAGCTGTTCAATCACACTATAGCCTGGGAATCAGAGGTCTGCTCCCAAGCTACAGTGAGTACAGACCAGGAAATAGTCTGCAGTGATGCTCAGAAGCTTTGTGACTCAGATTCAGGCCCTGATGGCCAAGTTTATGAGCATAATGTAGACCCTTATTCCCAAACTGTAACACCTGTTGGTGGAGACAATGAGGAACATACTGATGACGATGAGACGCAAATACCAGATTGGGATGACAACTTAAATATTCGGTCAGGGCAGGAAGAGGCAAGGTCTGAGGACGAGGGGAGTGCAAACACAACGCTTGATGATGAAGTTGTAGATCCCACTTACTGTCAACCCACAGTCAGGCAATTGAGGAAGTCAACAGAGGCGGTGGGGGAGGATGCAACTGACGACGAAGTTACCTTGCACCTTCCTAGACAGAGTCGGAGTACTGGTAGCACGTCTACAACTGCGTCCTCAGCCACCACTGCCTCTGAGCACAAGTCGGGGTGGCTCTGCAGGTTGCATGTCCTCTAAGCCTTGCCTAGAGTGGTCCTTTTTTGACCTTGCAAAGGATCTCCCAAATCATGTGATCTGTAAAATTTGTCGGGAATCTATAAGTAAAGGCAAAAAGCTCACCAGTTTGACAACTTCTTGCATGAATCGTCACATAAATGCCAATCATAATTTCCAGTGGGAAGCTCACTGTGCTGCAATGCAGCCTAGAATAGTGGGCCAACCACTGCCTGCCCCTTCCAGTGCATCCGCGCGCTCTTCATCTTCTATGACTGTGGGGACAGCTGTCACACCTGGTTTTCCACACACACCTTCCACCACTGTAACCGCAACAGGCAGTTTGCTTGGTAGGTCGTCAGTTGGTTTGGAAGGGGAAACAAGTGCGTGTGTACAGCTCTCTCAGACATCGATAGCACCAACGTTGGATGAAGGCAACATCATGTCTATGCCTGCACTTTCCTCACAAACCTGCATTTTTCCAGGGACACACTACTCACCACCGTCTACACACAGCAGCCAGATCTCTGTCCCTTAGATGTGGACAAATAAAAGGCCATTTCCTCCGACCCATGACAAAGCTAAGAGGTTGACTTTATCCCTCTGTAAGCTCTTGGCTACCGAAATGCTGCCGTTTCGCCTGGTGGACACACAGGATTTTCGAGATCTTATGTCCGTCGCTGTGCCCCAGTACCAGATGCCCAGTCACCATTACTTCTCTAAGAAAGGTGTGCCTGCGCTACACCAGTATGTCACACACAACATTACCGCTTCCTTGACACACTCTGTGTGTGACAGGATGCATTTCACCACCGATACTTGGACCAGTAAGCATGGACAGGGGCATTATATGTCACTGACTGGGCACTAAGTAACTATGGTGATAGATGGTGAAGGGTCTGCTGCACAAGTCTTGCCATCCCCACGACTTGTGCATCAATCCTCTGTATGTAAAAGTTCCTCCAACGCTTCTGCCTCCTCAACCTCGTCTGGGTCCTCCACCTCCGCCCCAAGCCTGCCTGGTCAGGCCACCAGCATTGAAACTGCGCACAAGGAATCACGCACACCTCTATACTATGCTGGCAGCAGAGCGCAATGGCATCAGGTGGTCTTTAGCTTCAAATGTCTTGGAAATAAGAGTCACACAGCGGCTGAGTTGTGGTCAGCTCTGCTGTCCGAGTTTCATAAATGGTTGTCTCCACTCAACCTGCAGCCAGGTAAGGCCGTGTGCGACAATGCTGCAAACATGGGTGCAGCCCTTCACCTGGGCAAGGTGACACACGTGCCTTGTATGGCTCACGTGTTGAACCTTGTTGTCCAGCAATTTTTAACACACTATCCCGGCCTAGATGGCCTTCTACACAGGGCTCGAAAACTGTCTGCTCACTTCCGCCGTTCAACCGCCGCAGCTGAGCGACTTGCATCGCTCCAGAAGTCTTTTGGCCTGCCAGTTCATCGCCTGAAATGTGATGTGCCGACATGCTAGAATTCGACTCTCCACATGTTACAGCGACTGTGGCAGCACCACAGAGCACTGGGGCAATACGTCATGACGTATTGGCCTAGGCCAACGAGATGCAGAGGTGGGGCAGATCACCCTGATGGAGTGGTCTCAGATCAAGGACCTAAGTACCCTTCTGCACAGTTTCGACATGGCGACGAATATGCTTAGCGCTGACAATGCCATTATCAGCATGACAATTCCAGTCATTTACATGCTGGAGCACACACTAAACACTATTCGGATTCAGGGGGTGGTTCAACAAGAAGGGGAGGAAGTACATGAGGATTCATATGCGCAAGGGATAACAACATCACCAAGGTCCAGACTTTCATCATCACCAAGGCGGCAGGCATGGGACGATGGGAGAGAGAGATTAACAAGGGCGCATGGTAGTTGGCAAAATGTTGAGGAAGGTGCAGGAGAACATGAAGAAATGGAGGACGAACTGTCCATGGACATGGAAGACTCAGCAGATGAGGGAGACCTTGGTCACATTTCAGTTGAAAGAGGTTGGGGAGAGATGTCAGAGGAAGAAAGAACGGTTAGCACCTCTATGCCACAAACACAGCAAGGACTTGGTCCGCATGGATGCGCAAGACACATGAGCACCTTCTTGCTGCACTACCTACAACATGACCCTCGGTTTGTCAAAATTAGAAGTGATGATGACTACTGGGTTGCCACACTATTGTATCCCCGGAACAAGTCCAAATTTTGTGAAATAATTACAGCCATAGAAATAGACGCACGTATGCAGGACTATCAGCAGAAGCTGTTAAGGCCGCTTTATACGCTACGATATCGGTACCGATACCCGTGCCGCACAACATCGCCCAGGCCCGTCACACTAGTTACCTGCCCGGTGACGTCGCTGTGACCGGCGAACCGCCTCCTTTCTAAAGGGCGGTTCGTTCAGCGTCACAGCTACGTCACTGAACCGCCGCCCTATAGAAGCGGAGGGGCAGAGATGAGGGGGACGTAACATCTCGCCCACCTCCGGAGGCAGGTAAGGAGAGGTTCCTCGTTCCTGTGGCGTCAGACGGAGCGATGTGTGCTGCCGCAGGAACGAGGAACAGCTGCATTACTGCTGCAGTATTGATTTTTGAGAATGGACCCCCATGTCACGATGAGCGATTTTGCACGTTTTTGCAACAATGCAAAATCGCTCATAGGTGTCACACGCAACGGCATTGCTAATGCGGCCGGATGTGCGTCACCAATTCCGTGACCCCAACGACTTCGCATTAGCGATGTCGTAGCGTGTAAAGCCCCCTTTACTCAATCTTAGCTCTGCTTTTCCACCAAACACCAGTGGTGCACGGAGTGAATCTCCCAGTTGTAACTTGACAAACATGGGACGGTCTCTTCATCAACAGTCTAACCGTAGCAGCAGCACCGTATCTGTTGCTGGTAACAGCAATTTTATTTAATCGTTTCATAATTTTTTTAGACCATCTTTTGCAAGGCCAACATAGACAAGAAGTCTGACACATAGTCAACAGCTGCAGAGGATGATACAGGCGTATCTCCAAATGAACATCGATGCCATGACTTTGCAAATGGAGCCTTGCTCATTTTGGGCTTCAAATCTTGAAAAATGACCTGAGCTCGCCACTTACGCCTTGGAGATCTTGTCGTGTCCAGCTGCCAGCGTTGTCTCAGAATGTGTCTTCAGTGCTGCTGGGTGTGTGCTGACAGATAAGCGCACGCGTCTGTCCAGTGACAATGTGGACAGACTAACGTTCATCAAGATGAACAAGTCATGGATCCGCAAGGACTTTACTACCCCTGTGTCATCCTGGGGAGAATAAAGGCTTGTGGATTTGGAATGTGCTTGATGCAAATGTACCTGTCAAGTTTGCAACTGGGGCACAAGTTTTGCCACTGAAGGGGTGTTTGTGTGGCCCAATTTTTGGAAAAAATGGCGACTCTGCTTGGAGTACTCTTGCTGTGTTTTTAAAAACGAGCCAAGATGAACAAGTCATGGTTCATCAAAGACTTTGCTACCTACCCTGGTGTCATCCTGGGGACAGTTAAGGCTGGCGTATTTTTGAATGTGCTTGAGGCAAATGTACCTGTGAAGTGTACAACTGGAGCACAAGTGCTGCCACTGAAGTGTTGTCTGTGGGGCCCAATTTTGGGAAAAAAGGGAGACTCAGCTTGGAGTCTCCTTGCTGTGTTTTTCATGGCTTTAGAAGGGCATGCCATGCCGTTATCTGTGTCTCCTCCTCTTTTTCCTCGTCCAGCTGTTTAGTTTTCGCATGGGTATTTGTCTTTGTCACTTTCCCATGTGTTTGTGTTGTCTTGGGAGTTGTTTGTCACCTTTTGTACACCTTCGAGGGTGTTTTCCAGGTGTTTTTAGGTGTTTGTGATTGCTTCCAATTGTTTCCTATGGGGTTCAAGAGGTTCGTCGAATGGTTCGTCGAATGGCTCGTCGGACGGGGCACCGTTCGACGAACCGAACTGAACTCGAACTCTAGGGGGTGGCTCATCTCTATTGTCCATGTCCAATATTGGCGTGACACCATGACTTTTTGGCTTAGGGCCAGCTAATAATATACAGCTAGCCCTAACCCTTATTACCCAGCGAGCCACCTGGCACCAGGGCCGCTGAAGGGTTGAAAACAGTACCAGAAGATGGCGCTTCTATGAATGCGTCATTTTCTCGGGGGGCTGCGGACTGCAGCAGAGGGGCCCCAGAAAGCTTGAGCCAACCTGTGCTGCGGATTCCAATCCCCAGCTGCCTAGCTGTACCTGGCAGGACACAAAAATGGGCCCAAGCTTTCTGGCCCGCCCCTGCTGCAAATTGCAGTCCGCAGCCGCCCCAGAAAATGGTGCTTTTCTAGAAGCGCCATCTTCTGGCTCTGTATCCTTCTCTTCCAGCGGCTCTGGTGCCAGGAGGCACACTGGGCAATAAGTGCTTAATACCACCTTTGTTTTACCAGCTGGTATTAAGCTTGAGATTCTTAATGTCAGGCCAAGTTTGACTCAACCATTAAGAATCTCCAATAAAGGGTTAAAAAAAGACACCACACAGAGAAAAAAATACTTTATTAGAAATAAATATACAGACACACTTAGGGATTCCATCTTTTTTATTCCCTCTCACCCCTCCACGATCCTGGTCTTCTGTCTTCTGTCAGCAATCTAGCTCTGCTATATCATAAATTACGGGGGGAGAAAGAACACTGCTGCTCCTCGTGCTGTGTAATCAGTCAATGAGTGAGCAAAGGGTGCGGGTTGGTAGGCGGTGATGTCACCGCTGCCACCGTTGTCATAGTAACCAAACAAGCAGGTTACTATTGCAACGATGATCTCCGTTCAGCTGATTCCCAAGGCCGCTATTCAGCGGGTCCTGTATTAGTCACTGAATAGCGGTAGCGATAAACAGGGAGTTAACTATGGCAACGGTGGCAGCGGTGACGTCACGTCTGCTAGTACCTACACTACCTAAGGCTGGTTTAAGACATCCGTGTTTCAGGTACGTGTGACATCCATTTTTAACACAGATGCTACACATACCCATGTTATTATATGCTGTTACTAACACATCCGTGTTTTCACACAGACCGTGTGACCCCTCATGGCCCCGCACGCACACACTGAGACATGTCCATTTTTTCTCCTGCAGCATGGGGTGTCACTGATGTGATCCGTGTGACATCAGTGTGACACATATCAGAGAAAACACAGGTCTTTTTAATAAAAATATTTTCTAGATTTACCTGTATCCAGCAGTGCTGTCTCCGGCTCTGTTGTCACTTGCTTATGACCCCCGCTCATTATCCTCACTGAATATTCACTGCACTGAGCAGCGCTAGGGACTTCAGTGCCGGGGACCGCATCGCTTGGTGAGTATACAGCAGAGTATGTGTGTGTTTGTGTGTGTGTTCAGTGTATACATGCATGTGCGCTATGTGTGTGTATGTGCTCGGTGTATCCATGTGTGTCTGCTATGTGTGTATGTATACCTTTGTGTGTATATGTGCTCAGTGTATATGTGTGTGTGTGTAGTGAGAACCTGGAAGCCAGAGGATCGTGGAGACAGCATCGGGGACTCATCATAGTTCCCAATGAACTCTGATGAACCCGTGAAGCTGTAGCGCGGGTGTAATCAGGATGTCATCAGAGTTCATTGTGAACTCCAATGACCTCATGGATGTCATTGTGCTTGCAGAATACTCACCTGTCTCCGCAGTGCTGTCCTCGGCAGTGCTGTACCCAGTGCTGCTCCGGCTTCCTGGTCCTTAGTGTAGTGAATAATCAATGAGTATAAAGAGCGGCGGTCAGGAGCTGGAGGCAGCAGAGCCGAAGAAAGCAGGTAAATATGAAAAATCTTTTTATTTCACAGACCCGTGTTTCCTCCGGTACCTGTCATACGTATGCAAACATGTATGTCACATGTGAGACACACATATGACCATAACCATGTGTGTGACTTGTACCTGATTAAACATGGACATCTGAAACTGGCCTAAGACACACAGTAAATCTGTACCCAGCTCAGCAGCACCTCCCCCTACACTAACTGACTGTGGATCACAGTGCCAAGCACAGCACCGTCAGATCTCATATAGAGCTGATGATGCTGTGAGGCCAGCCAATCACTGTAATGCCACAATCAACATGGCTATGGCATTACAGTGTGTGGCAGCCAATCTCTGCATGTGGGCTGACTCTGTAAAGAGCGCCAAGATGCAGGGAGGGGGAGCCGAGAATGTGCCTAAGCCTCTTGCAGGTACTCGGAGCTCGCCGAGTATACCGAGCACTGAGATGCTCGGGCGAGCACCAAGTAGTCGCGAGCATGCTCGCCCATCCCTATTAGAGACCTCTCCATTCTTTGAAGGTGGGAAAAATGCAAAATTGTCAGAGTATTAAATATTTATTCTCCTCACTGTATATACATATTAGTGAAATAAAGTTGAGATTTTTTCCATAATTGGAAAATCTCACAAACCAGCGCTGAAAAATAAGAGTGAGGATTATTTTAATATTTTATTATTACCAATACTCCTAATCCCTAACAATATGAACAAGATTACTTTCTACAAATAGTAGATAACAATGGACAAAACATATACATTTATAAGCACAGTATGACTGTAGAGTCGTGGGGCCCTGGCCGGTGGCAACCACGATTATTAATAAAAGTTACTGATGTTATTAGTCCGATTAAAAAGAGGGTGAATTTCTCAAGGAATAAATAGTTACTAACTGCAGAAAGTTTTTCCAAGGAGGTACTATGACCGTACCAGCCCGTGTATAAAGGCAATCTTCCTGCTTAAGGGTGCCTGCACCGAGGTTAATACTTTACTGTTTGTTGGATTTTCACTAACAGACACGCTGCACCCATTCACGATCCCTGGTTAGGGTTAAGTGTACCGCGCTCCTGACAAGGAGTCTAGCGGTAATTAGATCAGTGCACCGGGGGCCCGTTACAGATCCCCAGTGTATGTTACCTGACACCGATGCTAACAGAGAGGGCTCCGTGAGATGTGGTCCTTGCGTGGAGTAGTTTTTTCTCCTGTCTGGAGAGGAAAAGTTGATGCTGAGTCTCAGTGTACAAAATCCTCAAATCCAGAGTACAGGATGCCCATTAAAGGTTACTGAAATAAAACAGGGCTGTATTGTCCTGGGTTATAGGCTCCTCCGTGCACCTGCTTGGGCGTTCACCTGCCAGTGAACCGACAGGTCCCGTAGTTGGTGGAGAGCAAACAGACAGTTACGTCTACTTCACAGCACTGGACTGAGCAAGATCCGACGCGCGTTTCGAGGGCGTTACCGGTCCCCTTCCTCAAGGATAGCTCAGTCACTCCTTTAGGAACTATTTATAGTTAAAAGATAGCTGCGGAATTCCACAGAAAACAATGCAACACCTTATCTCCTTGTCAGGAGCGCGGTACACTCAACCCTAACCAGGGATCGTGAATGGGTGCAGCGTGTCTGTTAGTGAAAATCCAACAAACAGTAAAGTATTAACCTCGGTGCAGGCACCCTTAAGCAGGAAGATTGCCTTTATACACGGGCTGGTACGGTCATAGTACCTCCTTGGAAAAACTTTCTGCAGTTAGTAACTATTTATTCCTTGAGAAATTCACCCTCTTTTTAATCGGACTAATAACATCAGTAACTTTTATTAATAATCGTGGTTGCCACCGGCCGGGGCCCCACAACTCTACAGTCATACTGTGCTTATAAATGTATATGTTTTCTCCATTGTCATCTACTATTTGTAGAAAGTAATCTTGTTCATATTGTTAGGGATTAGGAGTATTGGTAATAATAAAATATTAAAATAATCCTCACTCTTATTTTTCAGCGCTGGTTTGTGAGATTTTCCAATTATGGAAAAAATCTCAACTTTATTTCACTAAACATTTTCAGGCAACTGTTGGGGCGTTTTTTGCCTAAAAACCAGCTGCAGAATTATAAGCAAGCCTTTTGGGTCAAGCGCTTACTACTGTCTTAGGACAACTTTTAAATCTGTATATACATATTAATTTGTATAATATCTTTTTTTTATTTTGAGATTTTTTTAAATATGTTTACACATCTATTTTTTTTTTATTTTGTAATAAGTTTCTTTATAGGACTTTAACTTTCAGTACTCTAATCTTTGGTAAAAGGTATTGCAAAGCACAATCATGGCAATGCATTACACCTGTAAGCGATGCAGTGAAAGAAGCTTTTTGGGCCATGCTCCTGGTATGATGTAAAAATCTTGCCATAATTGGCTAAACCAGATATTATCATGATGACCTCAGGTTGCCTTAGCAATGATCCGTCCCTTGCAATGACATTGTGGGGTTGCTGATTGGACAGGAGAAGGATTGTATGCCCTCTGCCAGCCTCCTATATGTTGCAATCAATGTCAATTGCAGTATTTAGGGGATAAACAGCCAGGGCTGTTCAAGCACTGCTCCTGGCTGTGAGAGCCAGTTCTCAGCTGTGTCGGTTTAGATAATCCATGCACAGCTCCCGTGCATGTGCGATCGTTGGGATTTCCATATTGTGATCGCTATGCCTTAGAGATGGTGTAGCTGCTGTTGCTCTAGACAGTTAGCTTAGATAATGGGTTTAATTTTAGGTAATTTATATAGTAGGGAGGGCGATAGTGTACAATTGAGAAGTGCAGGGGCGTGCATAGTAGAGAATGTTGTGTGTCACAAATCAGCATTTCATCATCTAGTGATTGCTAACTGTGTGGTCCTTCCAAATATTGCTATTTACCATCTAAATAGAAATTGCAATTAAATATCTAAATAGTGGTAATTGTGTGGTTCAGCCCAAACCAAACTTTGCTATTTCTTCATTTAAATAAATTGCAAAATCTGTTTTCCAGCCGAAAATAGCTATTTCATCATCTAAATAGAGATTGCTACTTCTGTGGTCCTGCCAGTGATTGAAATTTCAGCACTAAATTTTGATAGCTAAATCTTTGGTCCTATGGAATGCCACAAATAGACATTACAGCATATAAATACTGAATGATAATTCTGTGCTCCTGCCACAGTATCTCAGCAGTAGAGATGAGCGAGCCTTTAGAGGCTCGAGTTCGGTTTCGTTCGTCGAACGGAGGCCGCATTCGAGTTCGGTTCGGTGAGCCATTAGACGAACCTCTCGAACCCCATTGAAAACAATGGGAGGCAATCACAAACACATAAAAACACATTATAAATGTACACATACAGTTAATAAACATTGCCACTACACTTACCAGTCCGGACGCGTCCTGCACTCTGTCTCCTGCTGCTTTTCCTTCCGATAATCGCTGCATCCTCCCGGTAGCCAGCACTGATGATAGGACCTTCCATGACGTGAAAATAGCCATGTGACCAGTCACGTGTATATTATCTCATTGGTTACAGACTGGTCACATGACTATAACATCATGCTAGGTCCTGTCAGTGCATCTCTCCGGTAAGCAATGCTCGTTTGAACATGTCGTTTTACCGGCGAGATGCTCTGGCACATGATGGGCTTCCCCGTCCATGCATGTCGGCACTCTTTACAGAGTCAGCCCACATGCAGGGACTAGCTGTCACAGCCGGTAAATAACAGCACCGGGAATCACTTGCACCGGGAATCACAGCACCGTTGCTATTGTAACCCGTCTGTCAGCGGTGACGTCACCGCTTACAGCCGGCAGCCTCTGGTCACATACAGAGTGATTACTGCACGGAGCAGCAGCGTCTTCTTCCCATGCAGTGCTGTCTGATGTAGCAGAGCTGCATGGGTTGAAGGGGAAAGAAGACAGAAGAGCATGATTGTGAAGGGCTGACAGGGAGTAATAAACATGGAGTCTCTAAGTGTGTCTGTGTATTTATTTCTAATAAAGTATCTTCTCTGTGTGGTGTCTTTTTTAACCCTTTATTGAAGATTCTTAATAGCTGGGTCAAACTTATCTGACATTAAGAATCTCTGGCTTAATACTAGCTAGTAAAACAAAGCTAGTATTAACTCATCATTACCCAGCAAGCTACCCAGCTTCAGGGCAGCTGGAAGAGTTGGACACAGCGCCAGATGATGGTGCTTCTATGAAAGCGCCATTTTCTGGGGCGCCTGCGGAGTGCAATTTGCTGCAGAGGAGCCCAGAAAGCTCGGACTAACCTGTACTGCGGATTCCAATCCTCAGCTGCCTAGTTGTACCTGGCTGGACACAAAAATGAGGCGAAGCCTACGTCGTTTTTTTTTTTTTTAATTATTTAATGAAATTCATGAAATAATAAAAAAAAGGGCTTCCCTATATTTTTAGTTCCCAGCTGGGTACAAATAGGCACCTGTGGGTTGAGGGCAGCCATACCTGCCTGCTGTACCTGGCTAGCATACAAAAATATGGCGAAGCCAACGTCATTTTTTTTTTTTTTTTGGCAAAAAAAAATAAAAAAAGCTTCCCTGGATTTTCCATTGCCAGTGAAGGTAACACCAAGCAGTAGGGGTTAGCAGCCAGTAGCTGCTTGGATTACCCTTTGCTAGCAATACAAAAAATGCAGCAGGAGCCCATATATATATATTTTTTTAATTATTTATTTAAATAACTAAAAAAAAAATGGGCTTCCCTTTATTTTGATTGCCTGACATCACAGTACTGTAAAAATTAATCATTAAAAATATGACGTAGCGCTCCGCGGTATTTTTGATTGTCAGCGGGATAAAGCAGACAGCTACAGGTTGCCACCCCAATCTGCCTGACGTTACCTTGGCTGGCAATCAAAATACAGGGAAGCCCATTATTTTTTTTTATTTAAAAAAATAGTTTAAAAAAAAAATCCCATGGGGTCCCCCCATTTTTGATAGCCAGCTAGGGTAAAGCAGACGGCTGTAGCCTGAAAACCACAGCTGGCAGCTTTACCGTGGTTGGAGATCCAATGTGGAGGTCACCCCAGGCTTTTTTTTATAATTATTTTATAAATAATAATAATTACAAAAAAAAGTAGCGTCCCCCCAAATTAGATCACCAGCCAAGGCAAAGCGGACAGCTGTGGTCTGGTATTCTCAGGGTGGGAAGGTCCATAGTTATTGGCCCTTCACAGCCTAAAAATAACAGGCCGCAGGCGCCCCAGAAGTGGCACATTCACTAGATGCGCCAATCCTGGCGCTTCACCCCAGCTCATCCCATGCCCTGGTGCAGTGGCAAACGGGGTAATAAATGTAGTTGATACTAGCTGTAAGGTCACCTGACATCAAGCCCAGCAGTTTGTGATGTCATGGCGTCTTTCAGATACCTGACATCACAAACTGTCAGTGCTAACAAAAAAAATATACAAAAATATTTCCAAATATTTTCCAAATATAGACAAAATATTTAGATAAAACATTTCCAAATATTGGTATTTGCTGATATTATTGCTATTCCACCTACTATATATTAGGGATAGGATCTTGGAGATGGAATATCCCTTTAAGTCCAGTTATCTAGCTGAATGAATACTAAACAACAGAGCTCCAAATTTAGACATGTTTTCTTGTGGTGTATAACGGACTTTCATGTTTGGTAGTCGTTCAGCAGGGCAACTATAAAATCAAATACCTCCATTTGGAAATGTAGTATAGCTCTCCTGATCAACTATGTTCCTTAGCTCATGAGCAGGGCATTGCAGTAGCTTACAGATGCATGGTTACCGCCACTCACTGTGTCTGTGTCTGAACACAGGAAGCTGAGCTGACAGCCACTGTGCATGCGGCAGCGTCTACTGTGAAGGAGGGGGCCTCGGGGGATCAACGCTGCACAGGTACCGTGGGACACCGGGGAACACCGGTGGGGTTATAGGGGGTGACCTGACAGGGCCTGGGGAGGAGTTTTCTGTCGCATGTGTCATGGCACATGAGACAGAAATCAGAGGAGTAGGGTGAATGCGGCCAGCGCGCTGCTGTGCGCGCAGCCATCTTGGATTTCCGGTAGGAGGTCGGGGGGGACACTTTGGCGACACCGGGGGACCGGAGGGGACCGGGGAGGAGATTTATCTCCCATCTGAGATGTTTGTTCATGCCAGATGGGAGATAAATAATTTTTTACCGGCGCTGTCATTTACTGTAACGTGATCATCGGTATACGGTGTATACCGGTGATCACGTGAGCGGGGACCGGAAAAACCGGCCTGAATCATGATCTCCAGGGTCTCAGCTACCCCCTGAAACCCCGGAGACTTTCTGACGCTGGGGGGCGCTATTCACTTATTTCTGCCTGCTGTTTATAAACGGCAGATCAGAATAAGGCTACATTCACACGACCAATCTGTTTTTGTGGTCTACAAAAATCGGTCCGTTTTTTTCATGGGTGCATCCGTGTGGCATCCGTTTTCGTTCAGTATACAGTCTGTATGTCATCCGATTGTCATCCGTGTGCCTTCCGTTTTTTTTTACGTACTGCAAAAAAACTGAAGGAGGGAAAATACATAAATTTACCCAGGATCCATAGTTTCAACCTACATGAGGCGGTCAGATGTTCACTCCAGTGCCATTTTCAACTGCTTTTCACAGCGTAGAGCGCTCTGGTGATTTTCTTGTGCTTGTACACTTCATATCAGTCTTTTCTGTCATTATAATGGCAGAAAGACACATAATGTCCCACTCTCCTGCATTTTGTAATTTTGCACCCTTTGGTGCTTTTCATGTGGCACTAAGCGGTGCTTAGCCTTGTTTTTAGCCAAAAAAAATAAATACATTTTTAAAAAAATGACGTGGAGTTCCCCCTATTTTTGATAGCCAGCTAGGGTAAAGCAGACGGCTGCAGTCTGCAGACCACAGCTGGCAGCTTCACCTTGGCTGGTAATCCAAAACTGAGGGCACCTGACACTGTTATTTTAAATTAAATAAATAATTTAGAATAAAAAACACATGGGCTCCCCCCAAAATTGGATCACCAGCCAAGGTAAAGCAGACAGCTGGGGTCTGATATTCTCAGACTAGGGAGGTCCATGGTTATTGGACTCTCCCCAGCCTAAAAACAGCAGGCAGCAGCCGCCCCATAAGTGGCGCATCCATTAGATGCGCCAATCCTTGTGCTTTGCTCCAGCTCATCCCGTTACCCTGGTGCGGTGGCAAATGGGGTAATATATGGGGTTAATACCAGATGTGTAATGTCACCTGGCATCAAGACCTGAGATTCATGATGTCAGGCGTCTATCAGATACCTGACATCATCAACCCAGTCAGTAATAAAAAAAAAATAGACGACAAACACATTTTTATTTGAAAAAAACACTCCCCAAAACATTCCCTCTTTCACCAATTTATTAGAAAGAAAAACAAATCCAGGTCTGGTGTAATCCAAGGGGTTCCCATGACGATCCATACCATAGTCAATGTCCCAGTCAATGAAGAACAGAATGTTCAATATTAGCTGCGAGAGCAATGCAGTGACATGAGCTAACATCAATAGGTCAGCCCAGGTCACTGCAGAGCATGACAAATGCTGTTGTCAGGAGGATAGTGAGGTACATTACCTGCGGTGATCACTGCATTTCTGATAGCAGAGCTGTCACTGAGTTCAATGACCGCCGCCTTCACAACCAAGTATCACGGGAGCCCGTGACGTCACCGCTAGTGGCAGTCTTGGGTCGGCAGCGAGAGGAGATGTGACAAGTGGCGGCCATGGAGGACAGTGACAGCGCTGACGTCGGGAGGGCAGGACTTCATCACCGCAGGTAAGGCTAGGTTCACATTTCCGTTGTTTTTGATCACTCACATGCGTTGCTTGACGCTTGTGACTGATGCGTTGTACAACGGATGACAAGAATAGAATTCATTGTCGGACTCCGTTGTAAAAGAGAGAATGATCAGCTCATCGCTCTCATTAGCCGGCCGGCTTTTGAGAGCGAACAGATGATCTCCCCGTGGCCGGCTAATGAGAGCGATCAGCTGATCACTCACAGCAGTTAGCCGCCGAAAATGTGTGCTTACGCCGGAGTGCGGGGTGGGTGAGCCAAGCGGGACCATGTGTGCGGGCGGCGGAGTGCGGGGTGAGTGGAGCCGAGCAGGGCCATGTGTGCGGACGGCGGAGTGGGTGTAGCTGAGCGGGAAAATGTGTGCGGGTGGTGGAGTGAGAGGTGGGTGGAGCCAAGCGGGGTAATGTATGCGGACGGCGGAGTGTGTGGTGGGTGGAGCCGAGTGGGGCCATGTGTGCAGGCGGCGGAGTGCCGGGTGGGTGGAGCCTAGTGGCGCCATGTGTGCGGGCGGTGGAGTGCGAGATGGGTGGAGCCGAGCGGGGCCTTGTGTGCAGGCGGCGGAGTGCGAGGTGGGTGGAGCCGAGCGGGGCCATGTGTGCGGGTGGCAGAAAAGCAGTTTGAGCTATTGCATCAGGTATGACAACTCCCAGCAAACCAGGCCTATACCTTTCATGCATCCACCTCAATATTTCCTGTTACTAGTCTTGGAAGCTAATGGCTGTGCCACAACAGTGTGGCTCCACTGTAAGATGGTTTTAGCTGTTTGGGCAGCTTTTGTCCCCCCCCCCGTAAAGGTGTTGTCTATGCCTTTGTTTTTGTCTCCCATTGAATACAATAGGGTTCAGGAATGTTTGTTGAACCACTCAGAGAACACAGGTGAAGTCAGCGAACACGAATCGAATCGAACCTTGTAAGGTTCGCTCATGTCTAATAGGGGCTAAGTAAAAAAAATAAAAAAAAGTTAACAAAAATTGTATAACTATTTTTTAAAAAATGAGAAAATAAAGAACGAAAAAAAATTCCAATAAATATGTTTATTTATTTACATAAATAAACAAACTAAGTTCTCATAATTAGAATTGCCACTTCCGTAAAAACCTGATCTATAAAACTGTGAAACTAGAACGGTGTTTTCATCATACAGTTGAGAAAAAAGTAGAATAAAAAACAATTAAAAAGTCATATATAAATAAAAATGTCACCACTGAAAATGTCATCTTGTCACACAAACAACAAGCCACAATAGAGCTCCATAAGCAAAAAAATAAAAAAAGCTAAAGCTCTCAGAATACAGTACAGTACATTTTTTGCCTATAAAATAGATTTTATGGTGTAGAAGTGGCAAAGCATAAAAAAACTATATAAATGTGGTATCGCTGTAATTGTAGTCTTGAGTTGTTCACTAATCACTTCCCTTTAACCACTTAAGGACGAAGCCAGTTTTGTACTTAATGCCCAGGCCATTTTTTGTAATTTTGACCAGTGTCCCTTTATAAGGCTATAACTCTGGAACGCTTCAATGGATCCTGGTGATTCTAAGATTGTTTTTTGTGACATATTGGGCTTCATGTTAGAGGTAAATTTAGGATGATATTTTTTTATTTTATTTGTGAAAAAATCTAAAAAAAATTAAAATTTTGCAATTTTCAAACTTTTAATTTGTATGCCCATAAACCAGAGAGTTATGTCACACAAAATAGTTAATAAATAACATTTCCCACTTGTCTTCTTTAGATCAGCGCAATTTTTGAAACAAAATTTTTTGGGGTTAGGAAATTATAAGGGTTCAAAGTTCATCAGCAATTTCCCATTTTTTCAACAAAATTTACAAAACCATTTTTTTAGGGACCACATCCCATTTGAAGTGACTTTGAGATTCCTAAGTGACAGAAAAAACCCAAAAGTGACCTCACTCTATCTGCACCCCTCAAGGTACTCAAAGTCACATCAAAGAAGTTTATTAACCCTTCAGGTGCTTCACAGGAACTAAAATAATGTGGAATGAAAAAAAAATAAAAATGAACATTTTACCTAAAAATATTGCTTTAGCACTAATTTTCTTACTTTTTCAAGAAATAACACAAAAATTGGACCTCCCACTTTGTTACCCACTTTCTTATGAACGCGCCAATACCCCACATGTGGTCAGAAACTTTTGTTTGGGCAAATAGGAGGGCTTGGAACGAAAGGAGCAATATTTTAATTTTGGAAAGCAAATTTGGCTGAAATAGATTGTGGGCACCATGTTGCATTTACAGATCCCCTAAGGTACCTAAACAGCAGAAACCTCCCTCAAGTGACCCCATTTTGGAAACTAGACCCCTTAAGGCTTCTATCTAGGGGTAAAGTGAGCATTTTGGACAAACAGGTACTTCACAGATTTTGTTAACGTTACGTTGTCATATTGAAAATTGACATTTTTTTCTCAAAAATGTTGCATTAGCATCAATTTTCTCCCTTTTTCAAGAGGTAATTCCAACATTTTGACCCAAACAATTGTTACCCACTTTTTATGAGCGCGGTGATACCTCACATGTGGTCTGAAACTTTTGTTTGGACAAATGGGAGGGCTTGGAACGAAAAGAGTAATATTTGAATTTTGGAAAGGAAATTTGGCTGAAAAAGATTGCGAGCACCATGTCGCATTTGGAGGACCCCTAAGTGTTACATCTCATGGCTCTCCTGAGGCAAGGACTGAGGCAGTCTCCCATTCCTTGCCTGCCACAAGCACTTCTGCTCAGCAGCGCCGAAGGTCTGCCAGACTGCGCAGTGTGCAGGAGATACCTTCTCAGAGAGGCAGCAGAAGGGTGACACCTAGTGGTTCTCCTGTTACAAGGAGTGAAGCGGTCTCCCATTCCTGGCCTGCCGCAGACTCTCCTGCTCAGCGGCCCCGAAGGTCTGCGAGGCTGCGCAATGTGCAGAGGTTTACTGCTCAGGGAAGCAGTGAGATTCCCGTTATCTCTGCATATTGTGAGACCGAGGATCCCGCCTCTATTTCCCAGAGGCAGGAGGGTGAGCATGTGCAATGCGTGGTGGGTCCTGATTCGCTCACTGATGTCACACGGCTTGATGACAAGGCTGGTGACGTGGTGAATCCTGACTGGCCAGGCTGGGACGTCGTGGACCCTGATTGGGTCAAGTCAGTCATCTCCGCCTCGCGCCCGCCCTCGGGTGGAGCTGCACCTCCTTAAAAGCTCCCCCTGCCATCATGGCGGCGTGCGACCGTCCTTCTATGTTTGGATGTCTGGCAGCGTGCTGCCACGCCACTGCTCAGGCATTACGTCTCTTGTGGGCTTGGCCCTTGCTGCTCCGGCAGTACCTCGTTTGCAGGCCGTGTTCCTGCCTTGCTGCTCCGGCAGTACCCCCGTCAACAGGCCGTGTTCCTGTCCCAGGTGAGCTCCTCAAGTCTCCATTGGACTCACCTGGTTATTGAAAGCACACGTGCGTGGGCAC
This sequence comes from Anomaloglossus baeobatrachus, assembly GCF_048569485.1. Classification (NCBI taxonomy): domain Eukaryota; kingdom Metazoa; phylum Chordata; class Amphibia; order Anura; family Aromobatidae; genus Anomaloglossus; species Anomaloglossus baeobatrachus. Next base: position 358,706,206 of record NC_134355.1, read on the forward strand.
CTCTGTGCTACCCTCGTGCCATATTCTCGTGACTTCCACTGGCACACGTGCGTGGGCACCTCTGTGCTTCCCCGTGCAACAGGTACACCGAGCCGTGAGATCTGTGCCATACAACCCTCACGGGTTAGGGCAGATCGGTGTACATAGATCGTCTGTGACATTCCAGACGATCGCTAGCAGCAACCCGCTCACTCTTCACCCACCATAGCGGCGGTCCCTTACACCGCACAGTGGACCTTGACCGGCGGAAGCAGTCCATTTCCCATCTTGGCACGCTTCCCCGGGTCCCCCTCGTAACATTACGGTCGCGCCAAAGGTCTGGCTATGGCTGAAGAGCAGCAGCAGTTGCTGCGTTATGTGCAGCAGTTGGAGTCACGATTGGCAGCAGTGGAGCAGTCTTCCTCCGATAAGACTACTCTGACGACAGTCGCCACCCAGGCGGCTACCCAGGCTGTGCTATTGGGCGGAAGGTCTCCTCGCCTTGCGCTTCCAGAGCGCTTTAGCGGCAACAGCTCTGAGTGCCGTGGGTTTATAAACCAGGTTACCACCTACTTAGAGCTGTCCGCGACTCTTTACGCTACCGAGAAGGCGAAGGTAGCCTTCGTCCAGTCCCTGCTCACAGGGAGAGCGCTGAAGTGGTCCACGCCGTTGTGGGAGCGCGGAGATCGTGTGGTGAATAACTTAGCAGCTTATCTTGGGGCCATGAGAATGGTGTTCCTCGGGCCTCAAGTCACCCACGATTCCGCGCTGCGCCTCCTACGACTTCGGCAAGGGTCTGCTTCAGTCGGGGACTTTGCTGTACACTTTAGGACACTGGCCGCAGAGCTGGACTGGCCGGATAAGGTCCTTGTCCCTGTGTTTTGGGAGGGCCTGGCAGGGTTTGTCAAAGACGCACTGGCCACACGTGAGGTGCCTGCCACTTTAGAGTCCTTGATTCAGGTTGCCTCTCGCATAGACATCCGCCAGGCGGAGCGAAGGCTCGAGGTCTCTTCAGCACCCACGTCTTCTCGGCCTAAAAAGCGTCTGCCTCCCGTCTTCCATCAGACAGGTCCCCCAGCCAGTCCTGTAGGCGACTCCGTGGAGTCAATGGAGGTGTCCAAGGTGGTCTCCTCTGCCCCAGGTTCTCGGTCTTGTGTCATCTGCTTTTCCTGTGGGCAGAGGGGACACATAGCTACCCTATGTCCCAAACCGTCGGGAAAAGACAGCGTCTAGTTTCTATCAGAGGGGGGACTCTAGACGCTACTTCTCCCTCTAGGTTGACTATCAGCGTACAGTTGCAGTTCGGCACTACTCTCTTCTCTGCCCTGGCTTGCTTGGACTCAGGCGCTGAAGGCAATTTCATCTCGACCTCCCTGGCAACCCGATACTCAGTTCCCCTGGTTCTGTTGCCCAAGCCACTCAGGGTCCGGGTAGTCGACGGGTCCATACTACTCGATCCTATCACCCAGATCACCATCCCTCTCAGGATGGATGTACCACCGGGACACCATGAGCAGGTGTCCTTCCTGGTGCTTCCAGGGGGGACGGATGAGATCCTACTGGGCCTTCCCTGGTTGAGACAGCATGCTCCTATACTCAACTGGGCAACAGGGGAGATCTCATCCTGGGCAGGATCCTGTAGAGAGCACCTCGTGACTACCGAACCACCCGCTACCATTAGGTCGGTTGGGCCCTCAGGGAATACTGAGGGGCCGGGTTTACCGACACCTTATGAGGCCTACAGGGATGTCTTTTCCAAAAGGGCCGCAGATACTCTTCCTCCCCACCGGCCATATGATTTCCGAATAGACCTGAAGCCAGGCTCCGAGCCCCCTAGGGGCAGAGTGTATCCACTCTCTGCTCCAGAGACGGAGGCTATGTCCAAATATATTCAGGACAGCCTGGCGAAGGGGTTCATTCGCAAGTCTATTTCACCGGCTGGTGCAGGGTTCTTTTTTGTGCAGAAGAAGGAAGGGGATCTGCGCCCCTGTATCGATTACAGGGGATTAAATGCAATCACAATCAAGAACAAATACCCTTTGCCCCTCATTACTGAGCTATTTGATCGATTCCGCGGGGCAAAGGTCTTCACAAAGCTGGATCTACGCGGGGCGTATAATCTAGTGCGAGTCCGAGAGGGCGATGAGTGGAAGACCGCCTTTAACACCAGGGACGGTCACTACGAATATCTAGTAATGCCCTTCGGACTCTGCAATGCCCCCGCCGTACTTCAAGACTTTGTGAATGACATTTTCCGGGATTTGTATCTTTCCGTGGTTGCATACCTGGATGACATTCTTATCTTCTCCCCCGATCTTACCACCCATCGGAGGGATGTCATCCGAGTACTTAAGAGGCTCCACACCCATTCGTTATATGCTAAGCTGGAAAAGTGCGTTTTTGAACAGGAATCCTTGCCGTTCCTGGGGTACATAGTGTCCAGTCAGGGGTTAGCAATGGATCCGGGGAAGTTGGAGACAGTGATGAACTGGCCTGAGCCCCGCTCGCTGAAGGCGATCCAGCGATTCTTGGGGTTTATCAATTATTATCGCCAGTTCATTCCCAACTTCTCGACGGTGGCAGCACCCATCATTGCCCTTACCCGCAAGGGCGCTAATCCCAAAGCATGGACACGGGAAACGGTAGAGGCATTTCACACTCTCAAAACTCACTTCTCCAGAGCTCCCATCCTTCATCGTCCAGACATCTCCAAACCCTTCCTACTGGAGGTAGACACCTCTTCGGTCGGTGCAGGTGCAGTCCTGTACCAGAAAAACGAACGAGGAAGGAAACATCCGTGTTTCTTTTTCTCCAAGACCTTTTCTCTGGCCGAGAGGAACTACTCCATAGGGGATAGGGAGTTACTGGCGATGAAACTAGCATTCCAGGAATGGCGGCATCTCCTGGAGGGTGCGAAGCATCCATTTGAGGTTTTTTCTGACCACAAAAACCTCACATACCTCCAGACAGCACAACGCCTGAACCCAAGGCAGGCCCGTTGGTCTTTATTCTTTTCCCGGTTCCGCTTTATTATCCGCCACCTGGCCGGTGAGAAGAACGTACGGGCCGATGCCTTGTCACGTTGTATGGTTGTGTTGGAGGAGGATGAGGAGGAGCCTCGTCTTATACTACCCCCGGACAGCTTGAGGATGGTCACTCCCACTTCTTTGGACCAGGTGCCACCTGGCAAAACCCTCGTTCCCCCTGAACTACGGAACGAGGTGCTATCGTGGGCCCATGCCTCCAAGGTCGGGGGTCACTTCGGGGTCAAAAGGACCAGAGACCTGGTGACCAGGCATTATTGGTGGCCGAGACTACCCCAGGACATACAGGAATATGTGGGAGCCTGTATGTCGTGTGCTCGGAATAAGCCGTCCCGGCAGAGACCGGCAGGTCTTCTTCACCCACTGCCAGTGCCGGATCGTCCCTGGGAAGTGGTAGGGATGGACTTCCTGGGAGATCTGCCCAAGTCAGCAGGGCACAGGGTCGTATGGGTCATCACGGACCACTTCTCTAAAATGGTCCACTTGGTGCCTCTCCCACGACTCCCGACGTCACGTGCTCTCGCCACCTTGTTCATTCGGCATGTATTTAGGTTGCATGGCATGCCTGACAAGGTGGTGAGCGACCGGGGTCCCCAGTTCGCGTCTCGCTTCTGGAGAGAGCTCTGTAAGCTCCTGCAGATAGAGCTGAACATCTCCTCCGCATACCATCCCGAGACCAATGGACTAGTGGAGAGGACTAATCAGACCTTGGTAACTTACCTCCGCCATTTTATATCCGCGCACCACGACAACTGGGCTAACCTCCTTCCTTGGGCTGAATTTGCCATTAACAATTCGGTCCATGAATCCTCTGGCCAGACTCCGTTTCTACTCAATAACGGACAACATCCCAGAATCCCGGTTCCGATGCCCATTACGTCACCCGATACTAGAGTGGAGGATTGGGCGACCAAGGCCCGGGAGATCTGGGATGACACCCAAGAGGCTCTTAAAAGGGCTAAAGACCGGATGGTGACAACGGCTGATGTTCGCCGCCGCCCTGCACCATCATTCGCCCCTGGTGATCTAGTATGGCTGTCCTCTAAGAATGTTAACCTACGGGTACAGGCAGCCAAATTCGCCCCTAGGTATCTGGGTCCATTTAAAGTACTACAGCAGGTAAACCCAGTGGCATATCGACTCCAGCTCCCTCCACGCTGGGCTATAGCCAACACCTTTCACGTGTCCCTCCTGAAACCCGTACGACTTAATAAATTCTCGGGGTCCCTGCCGGCTCAAACCGACTCCCCGTCCGACGACCCTGAGGTGGCAAAACTTGTGGAGACAAAAGTCATACAGGGCAAGAGGTACTACCTCGTGGAGTGGGCCGGCCGTGGTCCGGAGCATAGATCCTGGGAGTTGGAGGATCATATCCGCGCCCCGGGTTTGATAGCGGCCTTCGAGCACGGACGGGGGGGGCCTAGACGGGGGGGTAATGTTACATCTCGTGGCTCTCCTGAGGCAAGGACTGAGGCAGTCTCCCATTCCTTGCCTGCCACGAGCACTTCTGCTCAGCAGCGCCGAAGGTCTGCCAGACTGCGCAGTGTGCAGGAGATACTTTCTCAGAGAGGCAGCAGAAGGGTGACACCTAGTGGTTCTCCTGTTACAAGGAGTTAAGCGGTCTCCCATTCCTGGCCTGCCGCAGACTCTCCTGCTCAGCGGCCCCGAAGGTCTGCGAGGCTGCGCAATGTGCAGAGGTTTACTGCTCAGGGAAGCAGTGAGATTCCCGTTATCTCTGCACATTGTGAGACCGAGGATCCCGCCTCTATTTCCCAGAGGCAGGAGGGTGAGCATGTGCAATGCGTGGTGGGTCCTGATTCGCTCACTGACGTCACACGGCTTGATGACAAGGCTGGTGACGTGGTGAATCCTGACTGGCCAGGCTGGGACGTCGTGGACCCTGATTGGGTCAAGTCCGTCATCTCCGCCTCGCGCCCGCCCTCGGGTGGAGCTGCACCTCCTTAAAAGCTCCCCCTGCCATCATGGCGGCGCGCGACCGTCCTTCTATGTTTGGATGTCTGGCAGCGTGCTGCCACGCCACTGCTCAGGCATTACTGTCTCTTGTGGGCTTGGCCCTTGCTGCTCCGGCAGTACCTCGTTTGCAGGCCGTGTTCCTGCCTTGCTGCTCCGGCAGTACCCCCATCAACAGGCCGTGTTCCTGTCCCAGGTGAGCTCCTCAAGTCTCCATTGGACTCACCTGGTTATTGAAAGCACACGTGCGTGGGCACCTCTGTGCTACCCTCGTGCCATATTCTCGTGACTTCCACTGGCACACGTGCGTGGGCACCTCTGTGCTTCCCCGTGCAACAGGTACACCGAGCCGTGAGATCTGTGCCATACAACCCTCACGGGTTAGGGCAGATCGGTGTACATAGATCGTCTGTGACATTCCAGACGATCGCTAGCAGCAACCCGCTCACTCTTCACCCACCATAGCGGCGGTCCCTTACACCGCACAGTGGACCTTGACCGGCGGAAGCAGTCCATTTCCCATCTTGGCACGCTTCCCCGGGTCCCCCTCGTAACACCTAAGGTACGTAAACAGCAAAAAAACACCACAAGTGACCGCATATTGGAAACTAGGCCTCTCAAGGAATTTATCTAGATGTTTGGTGAGTACACTGAACCCCCAGGTGATTCACAGACGTTTATAACCCTAAAAATAAAAAAATAAAATTTTACCACAAAATTGTTACTTCAACCAGGTAGCTTTTTTTTCTTAAGGGTAACAGGAAAAAAATCACCATGAAATTTATTGTGCAATTTCTCCTGAGTTTGGTGATATTTTATATATAGTGGAAATCAACTGTCTGGGCACACGGCAGGGCTCGGAAGGGAAGGAGTGCCATTTGACTGCAAAATTGACTGGAATTAATTGCGGACGCCATGCTGCATTAGGAGAGCCCCTGAGGTGCCTAAACAGTGGAGGTCCCCCACAAGTGACCCCAATCTGGAAAATAGACCCCTCAAGAAATTTATCTAGATGTTTGGTGAGTACCCTGAACCCCCAGGTACTTCACAGAAGTTTATAATGTTGAGCTGTGAAAATAAAAAAAATACATTTTTACACACAAAATTGTTACTTCAACCAGATAGCTTTTTTTTAACAAGAGTAAAAGGAAAAAATCAGCATAAGATTTATTGTGCAATTTCTTCTGAGTATGCTGATACCTTATGTGTGGTGGAAATCAACTGTTTGGGTGCACAGCAGGGCTCGGAGGGGCTTTGACTGAACAATTGGCTGGAATAATTAGTGATTGCTATGTCGCATTTGGAAAGCCCCTAAGGTGCCTAAACAGTGGAGGTCCCCCACAAGTGACCCCATTCTGAAAAAAGACACCTCAAGGCTTTTATTTAGGTGTATATTGAGCATTTTGAATCCACGAATACTTCACAGAATTTGATAAGCTTAGGTTGCCATATTGAATATTTTCATTTTTTTCTCAAAAATGTTGATTTAGCATCACATTTCTCACTTTTTCAAGAAGCAACAACAAACCGTGGACCCCACAGGTTGTTATCCAATTCCTTGTGAGCGCAGGGATACCCCACATGTCACCAAAAACCTCTGTTTGGATAAATTGTAGGGCTTGGAATGGAAGGAGCACCATTTGAATTTTGATAAAGTTGAAATAAATTGCACGCACCATGTCACATTAGGGCCTCTTGGGTACCTATACATCAGAAACCCCCCACAAATGACCCCATTTTGGAAACCAGACCCCACAAGGATTTTATTCATGAGTATAGTAAGCATTTTGAATCCACAGGTACTTCACAAAAATGTTGCTGTAGCAACAATATTCTCACTGTTAGGCTATGTGGCCATGATCCAGTGACACGACGTGTAGTACCCAGTGTCAGCCTTCCTGCAGAGATGTGAGTGGTGTCCATGGGAGAATGCAGCTGCCCATGCCCACGATTTGGGTTCAGGCTGCTGTGGACTTTAACTCTATTCTACGTGCAGATAACACTCTCGTCTACGCAGCATAAATTGACATGCTGAGGCTCGGGAAGCTGCACCACACGTCAGTTTATACTGCGGAGAAAGGAAGCACAGTGGGCACGGGATTTCTAAAAATCCTTCCACTGTGCTTCTACTGCACAACGCAGCGTTATGGATGCAAGGAAAAAACTCTGCCCAAAACGCTGCAAACCCTGATTGTGGGCACATAGCCTAAAATGCTACAATGGATGAATGCATAGATGTCAAACAAATATAACATCCCACCCCCCTGCATATTCTAAGCTGTCACCCTTTAGTGCCTTTCATGTGGCACTAAAGGGTGCCAAGCCTTGTCTTTAGCCCAAAAAAAAAAATAATTAAAATAAATGACGTGAGGTCCCCCCTATTTTTGATAGCCAGCTAGGGTAAAGCAGACAGCTGTAGCCTGCAAACCACAGCTGACAGCTTCATCTTGTCTGGTGATCAATTTGGAGGGCTCCCCAAGCTGTTTTTTTTTTTTTTTAATTATTTATAACTGGGGTCTGGTATTCTCAGGGTGGGAAGAGCCATGGTTAGTTGACTCTTCTCAGCCTAAAAATAGCAGGCCACAGCCGCCCCAGAAGTGGCGCATACATTAGATGCGCCAATCCTGGTGCTTCGCCACAACTGATCCCGTTGCCCTGGTGCGGTGGCAAACGGGGTAATAAATGGTGTTGATACCAGATGTGTGATGTCACCTGGCATCAAGCCCAGCAATTAGTTATGTCATGGCGTCTATCAGATACCTGACATAACTAATTGACAGTAATAAAAAAAAATTGACAACAAAAAAAAATGTATTTGAAAAAACTCCCCAACCATTCCCTCTTTCACCAATGTATTGAAAAGAAAATACAAAAAAAAGATCGGGTCCCTATAATCCATTTGGACGTCCCACATCGACTCTGGACCTTCTAGAATATGGGGGCACATTCAGGGAACATGTCCCCCATTTTCTAGGAGTGCACACCCTCCATTTGAGGAAAGTGGGTGCAAAGAATCTGCACCCACCCTCCCTGGGTCACAGCTGCAATTTGCTGAGCAGCAGCTGCAGCCAGCGCAGCTCTCTGAACACAGGAAGCTGAGCTCGGCTGCTCTGCACATGTAACCGCACTGACCGGTGTCTGCTGTGAAGGAGGAGGGATCGCGGGGGATGAAGGCTGGAAAAGGTATGGGGGACACCGGGGAACACCGGGGGGGGATATGGGGTGACCTGGCAGAGCCTGGGGAGCAGGTTTCTGTCGCATGTGTTATGGCACATGCGACACAAACCAGAGAAAAAGGGTGATTGCGGGCGGCGCGCTGCTGTGCTCGCCGGTGCGCGCCGCCATCTTGGATTTTCGGGAGGGGGTTGGGGATCAGGGGGTAACTTTGGCAACACCGAGGGACCGGGAGGGGACCGGGGAAGAGATTTATCTCCCATCTGACATGCTTGATCATGACAGATGGGAGATAAATCATTTTTTACCGGCGCTGTCATTTACTGTAACCTGATGATCGGTATACGGGACCGGAAAAACCGACCTGAATCATGATCTCCGGGGTCTCAGCTACCCCCGGTAGCTGAAACCTCGGAGATTTTCTGACGCTGGGGGGCGCTATTCACTTATTTCTGCCTGCCGTTTATAAACGGCAGATCAGAATAAGGACCTGATTCTGCTGCCGTTTATCTCCGTAAGGCTGTCATAATGGGGTTAAAACCATCTGTTGGCCACCCTGTAATTACTGAAACTTATTTATATTCAAGTATATAACTTAATGATTAGCACAACTTTTATCTTTTTGTGGTAGGGCTGCTGCTTTTGTTTAAAGGCCCATTTACACGCAACGACATCGCTAACGAGATGTCGTTGGGGGTCACGGAATTCGTGACACACATCCAGCCTCGTTAGCGACGTCGTTGCGTGTAACACCTATGAGCGTGTGTTAACGATCAAAAATACTCACCTAATCGTTGATCGTTGACACGCCATTCATTTTCAAAATCTCATTGGTCGTTGTTTATGTAGGTTGTTCGTCGTTCCTGTGGCAGCACACATCGCTACGTGTGACACCCCAGGAACAAGCATCCTCCGGCAACAAGGTGGGCATGTCTTTTATACGGCTGCTCTCTGCCCCTCCGCTTCTATTGGACACCTGCCGTGTGACGTCGCTGTGACGCCGCACGAACCGCCCCCTTAGAAAAGAGACTGTTCACCGGCCATAGCAAAGTCGCTAGGAAGGTAAGTCTGTGTGACGGGGCCTAGCGATATTGTGCATTTGTGATGCACAAACGACAGGGGTGGGTGCTTTTACGAGCGACATCGCTAACGATGTCGCTGCATGTAAAGCAGCCTTTAGTGTTAACCTTCAGCATCTTCTCCCTTTAACATTACCTTCTGTGTGCCTTCTTAATGTTTTCAATTTATTCCTTTATTTATCTCTTTTTATTTTTTCCCATACTTTCCCAACAGACTTGTCTAAATGTTTGTTGCTACACAGTGCACTCTCTCCCATATTTCCTTCCTATAGGTGGTACATCATTTTTTCAGATTTTATGTTACATTTTAAATTTTATTGATAATTTCTACTTATATCTTTATGGTTTTCTTGCCCAATGTTATATTTAGAATGCCAATTAGTAATTCATTATTAGTTACATGCTTATTGTATTTAACATTTGTTCTTCAATGCTAATTCCTGTTCTTTCAATGAAATATGACTTCTTGTAATTTTGTTTTACAGTACATAATTAGAAAATCTTTAAATGCCCACACTAATTGTAATTTCTTTCCTCTTTATTAGCCTAAAGAATAAAAGAACAAAGTATTAATTAGTGTACTGCATGCATCAAACATGTCTTTTCAATCAGAAATGACTGACATTAGTATTATGGTAAAGAAAGTATCATGGAAATGTATAGTTATTAGTGATGAGCGAGCACTACCATGCATAGTTGCTTGGTAATTGTAACAAGCAATTGGATATTAGGTTGGGCATGACTCAAGTGCCCAACTATAATGGAAGCAATGGGGAACTCGAGCATTTCCCAGGAACTCTTTCGGAAAAATGCTTGATTCCCCCATTGACTTTCATTATACTTAGTACACTGTCGAGCCCGTCCGAGCACCCGTTTGTTGGTTACGAGGACAAAGCACCTGAACATGGTAGTGCTCGCTCATTACTAATAGTCAAATTAGATATGTTCTGGTTTTCCACCTCACCAAAATCTTGAGGGTTTTCAATATTAGAAAAGTTGCATGGCTTTAACTTTAATGGGGCACTTCTAAAAAAAAAAAAAAATAGATAAAACTATTGTAATCTAAAACATTGCTAAATATACAAGATGCACATTTTTTTTATGGTTTTGCTCTGAATATTTTCTCAAGAAATGTCTCAATGGTTGTTGTACAGAGTAATTTTTAGAAATGGAATAATAAGATTCCTTTTATGTCAATAGCTTTCTGAAGTCGTAAGGTTTTAAGAATTATTATATATTTTAGTCAACTAAATAAAATGTAAAATCATGACAAATAAAATACTATTTTAACTCTGAACAGTTTAATGGCTTATTTGCTTTAAACACATTGCATTTCTGAAAACACAGTAATTGTTTATTATGAAATGCAGTAGTTATAGAAACATAATCACAAAGTGATTATTCATGGAGAAACAACATTGACTAACATATTAATATCTACAAACTCATCATTCAATATTTTAGCCATTTTCTTTCACTTCTAAACTTTCTTAATAATTGCAAATGTCAAACTTAATTGAGGTTGGAGACCAATTCAAATAATATAAGCAACGTTTTATCAGCTTTTTCTGCCACTTTTACGTACAAGCAAATAAAACTGCAGAAGAGACGTGTAGATCCATGTTTTTTCTGCTATTTCAAGCCATTAAACTTTATGGAATTGGCAGTACTATAGTAAAAATGTTAGTTAAAATTAGTGTTTCATGTAATCAATGGATTTTGCTTAAAATGTACATGAGACTCTAAGAAGAATGTTAAAAAGGCTGAGCATTTTTGAGAGTACTTTATTCTGGAAATCCAAAAATCCAATAATTGATTCAACAACGTAAGGCAGATGTGTTATAATCGTCAATAATCAAGCTTCTTAACTTGGAGATGCCACTTGGGCTGCTATACTGCTTTGGACCACAGCAATAAGCAATGATCCCACAATGGGTGTTGTATAAAGATTAGTGATGGCCGGACTCACAGATAACCGAACTAGCGGGTCTAAAAAAAATATATATATATCTGGCACGGGTGCCGGTCCCCATATAAATCTGAAGAGACAGAAAAACATATTTAAGAATGATGGTAGAAGAGATAGGGGGAAAAGAGCAAGCCGGCTGTACTTACAAATGTTTCGGCATCGCTGTACACTGCTTCCAGGTCGCTCATTCACTTCCGGGTTGCTCATTACCTTCATTACACATGCACTGCTTTCCCCGCCCACCAGTGCCTGTGACTGGTTGCAGTGAGACACGCTCCCATCCTGAGTGCCAGCATGTCAGCTGACTGCTTCCTATCACAGTCACTATGTGCATCTATGGTGGTATAAAAATGAATAAATAAATAAAATATATGACGTAGGGTCTCCCAATATTATAGTACTATTACAATACCCTGCACAGATAAAGCCTATGGCTACAAGCTGTAGCCCCCAGCCTTGCACTTATTTTGGCTGTGTATCAAAATAAGAGGAACTGTATGGGGCATTTTTTTATTTTTATTTTGATATACAGTCAAGATAAGCGCATGGCTGGGGGCTGCAGCCTGTAGCCATAGGCTTTATCTGTGATGGTATCATAATATGGGGGAACCCTATGTCAATTTTTTTTTTATTTTTATACTTGTCGTGTACAATAGACCCATTGACAGCACCTGTGATTGGAAGCATCAGACATGCTGTCACTCAGTCTCACTGCAGCCATTCACCGATCCTGGTGGGTGGGGAAAGCAGGACATATGCAAGGAAGGTATTGAGTGACCCTGGAAGTGAATGAGTGGCCGCGGGAGCTGTTACAGCTATGACAGTGACTCGGTAAGTATAGCCACATGCTTTATTATTTTTTTGTTTCTTTTTTATTTATTTTTTTGTTTTACCCAAGTGCTAGGTCTGGATCCATACCAGAAATTCCCTGAAAATTCTGGGTCCGGCACTCGGGTGTCTTTGAACCCACGCGAGTCTGAACTTTTACAGTCTGGGTCCACCAATAACTAATAAATGTTCAGTGCAATGTACAATTTGTAGCAACAACCTCTCACCTACCATTTATGTATAATACTAGTTTCCATGAAATGTAATACACTGTTGTAGTCGTTAGTAATTGGATTAGCGTCCAAAAAATAGAGACCGACTATGCCATAGATGAAGCTGGCCAAAATTAAAACATTTCTATGTTTGCGAAATCATACTATCTATTAAATGACTTTAGCCAAGTAGTAGTTTTGTAAAAGATTATACATTATACTATCCATGACTTCCTAGATTTTGAATTCACAGACAGCATTTGGTCATTCTTTATTTCTGTTGCCCAAATATATTCTATGTGATTCTTTGGTGATTTCACTTGCTTATTTATAAACAAAAAAACACCAGTGCTTACACTAGGATGAAATCCGAAAAGATCTTTATTGATCTGACTGTAGAGCTGCAGGTAGAAGGCAGGGTCCGTGGATCCCTGTCTCCCTGTCAAAAGGAAGATACAAAACCTATAAATATTAAGGATCTACCGTGCTTCTAAGATGAAAGCTAACAAGGTAGTTTTCATCTTAGAAGTCCAAACCCATCTGAACTGCAATCACCTTGCATGAACAAGACTTCAATTTAGAGGAGAAATGGCGAGAACTTTGGGTCAATGTAGTAGACGGTGATCCCCAAATGTTCCCTAATTTACAAAACCCTCCACCAGGCTTCAATCTACCAAGGAAAACGTGGGTTACTCTAAATCGTATCAGAACAAACTTTAGCGTCTGTGCAGATTTTATGTTTAAGTGGGGAAAATATGACTCTCCGACCTGTGACTGTAGAGCAGATCATCAAACTATCCAGCACATTGATGAGGAGTGCCCCCTGAGATCCTACCATGGTGACAAGAATGATTTCTATATTGTAAATGATAACGCTATTGCATATATAGAAAATCTTGATATTCAACTTTGATTTTTATCCTTGTGATATTTTTCAATCACTGTCTATTGTCTGGTGTTAATTTTTATATGATGGTAAGATATACGTTCATACGATTAAATAAATCTTAGAAGTGTGGTAGATCCTTAATATTTATAACGCTTGCTTATTTGTCCAACTTAATTTTTTGTAATATATCGTATCAGACAAATTTGCTCATTTCTCTGCAAAAATTGATCAGTCATTATCAAAATTCTCAATTCTAAGGTAAAATTTGTATTCAGTGAAGACTTTCCCATTACTGAGAGAGGACAGGGCAGGTGTTAGGAGATTCTATGAATATAGAAGAGGGAGGAGGGAGTGTAGCTCTGCCACTTCTCCTCCCTCTGCCTTTAGCTCCTCCTTTTTCACATAGTCATAGAATCTTATCAGCACCAATGGCAATCTCCTGTATCAGTAATGGTAAAGACTCCAATGCACTATATTTTGGGTAGAGCAGGGGGTATGTTGTTAGTAGAAATGAGCGAATTTCCATAAATTCATTTTAGTTTATATTTTTTTGAAATGGCCAAAAATATTGGCTTTCACTGAATCAATGGGCAATATTTGTGGCAGCAAAAAAGAATGGAGATGGAGAGAATTGCACAATTGACAGAAGCAACTTATCTAATAATGTGTCTGTGAGTCCTATCTATCGATCTATTAATTTCTTCTCATTAAATTTGCTTATTCTTCTCACACACTAATCCTTACTTTGCATTATATGTCACTCTGGGCTCTGAAATCCTCTCCTTTGTATCCTGAATTGAAGCAGCATCTCCTACTTGGGCTTTTATAGTGGCTATGAGTCATCAATGACATCACACCTACAGTATCTCATGATTAACTGTGCTGAAGGAGGGAGCAACTGCATTATTGTGAAGCCTGACATCATGGGGTCTTCATTATCTTTTTTATGCTATCTGTAACACAGTAGTGGCCATTTCAGGCCATTGATCTGCAAAAAAGCTCAGCTTAAAATTTTTGACTGAACTCAATTAGTGCAGAATGGATCACCTCTAGATATTAGGATACTTGTATGCCAATGAGCTTATATGGGCTCAAAAAACAAAGGGTGGGGAGGGCACTAGTGGGGTAAACCAATACAAGTATATATATATATATATATATATATATATATATATATATATATATATATATATATATATATGTATATATATATATTTATACTGTGTGTATATATATATATATATATATATATATATATATATATATATATATATATATATATATAGGTTTATCCTACTAGTGCCCTCCCCACCCTTTGTATGTATACATGTATGTATACATGTATATAACCCTGTGCAAGCACTGAAATTGTATGTAAGGCCCGTTTCACACGTCAGTGAAAAACAGTGACGTTTTTCACTGGCGAGTAAAACACGCACATGTCCCTGCGTGTGCCGTGATTCATGGCACACGTGGGTTGTCTAAGTGCAATCCGGGCTCCGTTCTCCGTGGCCCGTGATTGCACTTAGAAAACCACTCACCTGTGCGCGCTCCCGCTCTCCATGGTGCTGATCGCTTCCGCGGTGCAGCATCCGGCCGGCGCTGACCCCCGCAGCAGCTGCTTCCGGGTCGGCTGTGTCGCGCATAATGAATATGCGCGACAATAATGAGCCGGCTCAGAAGCAGCAGGGAGAACGGGCTGCAGTGGACATCGCTGGACGCCGGGTGAGTTAAAATGATTTTTATTTTAAAAGCACGTTATTTTCTGGCACGTGTTTCACGGACCACACCACTGCGTGGTCCGTGGAACATCAGTGATGCCAAAAAAAAATGGACATGTCTCCGTGCGGCAATCACGCGCACGCGGGTACGTCGCAAGGAGACACGTGCAGTGAATAATCACTGACGTGTGAGCAGACACATTCATTATAATGGGTCTGCGTATGTCAGTGATTCTGGTACGTTTTAAAAAAAGCACAAACGTCCCAGAATCACTGACGTGTGAAAGGGGCCTAAGGAGGAGGAAAAAAAGGCCTTAACTTCACACATGCACTAAATTAATACACCGTGTGCAGAATTATTAGGCAAGCTGTATTTTAGCAGATTTTTTTATAATTGATCAACAACTATGTTCTCAATCAACCCAAAAGACTCAAAATATCAAAGCGTAATATTTTTGGAGGTTGGAGTGTTTTTTTTTTAGATTTGTCTATCTTAGAAGGATATCTGTTTGTGGAGGTAACTATTACTGTGTAGAATTATTGGGCAACTTAATAAAAAACAAATATATTCCCATCTCACTTGCTTATTTCCACAAGGTAAACCAATATAACTGCACAAAATTTAGAAATAAACATTTCTGACATGCAAAAAGAAAACCCAAAAAATGAGTGACCAATATAGCCACCTTTCTTTATGATGACACTCGACAGCCTACCATCCATAGATTCTGTCAGTTGCTTGATATATTTACAATCAACATTGCGTGCAGCAGACACCACAGCCTACCAGACACTGTTCCGAGAGGTGTACTGTTTTCCATCCCTGTAGATCTCACATTTTATGAGGGTCCACAGGTTCTCTATGGGGTTCAGATCAGGTGAACAAGGGGGCCATGTCATTATTTTTTCATCTTTCAGACCTTTACTGGCAAGCCATGCTGTGGAGTAGTTGGATGCATGTGATGGAGCATTGTCCTGCATGAAAATCATGGGTTTTTTTAACAATACCGACTTCTTCCTCTACCACTGCTTGAAGAAGTTGTCTTCCAGAAACCGGCAGTAGGTCTGGGAGTTGAGCTTCATTCCATTCTAAACCCAAAAGGTCCCACAAGTTCATCTTTGATGATACCATCACATACCGGTACCCCACCTCCACCTTGCTGGCATCTGAGTCAGAGTGGAGCTCTCTGCCCTTTACTGATCAGTAGAGTTGAGTGCGGTTCGCGGTTCGAGGTTCTCCAGTTCTAAGCTCGAGTGATTTTGGGGGCTGTTCGAGATCGAACTAGAACTCGAGCTTTTTGCAAAAGCTCGATAGTTCTAGATACGTTCGAGAACGGTTCTAGCAGCAAAAAGCAGGGCTTTTTACAGCTACAGTGTGTAGGAGCCATCGCTGGCAGCCTGCCACAAGCTGGTAACCAAGATAAACATTGGGTATCCAAGCAAAGCGCTTTGGTTAGTAACCCGATGTTTATCTTAGTTACGTGCAGGAAGCCCACACTTCCCCGCTCAGCTCGCTCCGCCCCCTCCTGCCCGCGGCATGTACACATACACACTCACACACACACACACACACACTCCCCCCCCCCGCTCGGCTTACCTGCGGTGATGAAGTCCCGCCATCCCGACCTCAGTGCTGTCACTGTCCTCCATGGCCGCCGCTTGTCACATCACCTCTCGCTTCCGACCCGAGACTGACTAGCGGTGACGTCACGGACCTCTTGCGATGCTTGGTGTGATGGCGCCGGTCATTGAACTCAGTGACAGGGGCTGTCAGTGTGCAGGAGATCAGCGCAGGTAATGTACCTCGCTGACAGCAGCACTTGTCATCCCCTGCAGTGACCTGGGCTGACCCATTGATGTTAGCTCAGGTCACTGCACTGCTCTCCCAGCCAATGGGGAACATTCTGCTCTTCATTGACTGGGACAGTGTGGATCGTCATGGCAACCCCTTGGATTACACCAGACCTGGATTTGTTTTTCATTCTAATAAATTGGTTAAAGAGGGAATGTATTGGGGAGTGTTTTTTCAAATAAAAATGTGTTTGTCATCTATTTTTTTGTATTACTGACTGGGTTGGTGATGTCGGGTATCTGATAGACGCCTGACCTCACCAACCCCAGGGCTTGATGCCAGGTGACATTACACATCTGGTATTAACCCCATATATTACCCCGTTTGCCACCGCACCAGGGCGCGGGATGAGCTGGGGCGAAGCACCAGGATTGGCGCATCTAATGGATGCGCCACTTCTGGGGCGGCTGCGGCCTGCTATTTTTAGGCTGGGGAGAGTCCAATAACCATGGACCTCCCTAGTCTGAGAATATCAGGCCCCAGCTGTCTGCTTTACCTTGGCTGGTGACCCAATTTTGGGGGACCCCTACGTGTTTTTTTTTAAATTATTTATTTAATTTAAAATAACAGCGTGGGGTGCCCTCAGTTTTGGATTACCTGACCTCACCAACCCCAGGGCTTGATGCCAGGTGACATTACACATCTGGTATTAACCCCATATATTACCCCGTTTGCCACCGCACCAGGGCGCGGGATGAGCTGGGGCGAAGCACCAGGATTGGCGCATCTAATGGATGCGCCACTTCTGGGGCGGCTGCGGCCTGCTATTTTTAGGCTGGGGAGAGTCCAATAACCATGGACCTCCCTAGTCTGAGAATATCAGGCCCCAGCTGTCTGCTTTACCTTGGCTGGTGATCCAATTTTGGGGGACCCCTACGTGTTTTTTTTAAAATTATTTATTTAATTTAAAATAACAGCGTGGGGTGCCCTCAGTTTTGGATTACCAGCCAAGGTGAGGTTGCCAGCTGTGGTCTGCAGGCTGCAGCCGTCTGCTTTACCCTAGCTGGCTACAAAACTAGGGGGAACCCTACGTCATTTTTTTTTTTCATTTTTTTGGCTAAATACAAAGCTAAGCACCCCTTAGTGCCACATGAAAGGTACAAAGGGTGCTCCACTTTTTCTCCATTTTTTCTCCACTTTTTCTACATTTTTTCTCCACTTTTTCTACATTTTTTTCTCCACTTTTTCTCCACTTTTTTCTCCACTTTTTCTCCATTTTTTTCTCCACTTTTTCTCCACTTTTTCTCCACTTTTTCTCCACTTTTTCTCCACTTTTTCCTCCACTTTTTCTCCACTTTTTCTCCATTTTTTTTCTCCACTTTTTCTCCACTTTTTCTCCACTTTTTTTCCATTTTTTTCTCCACTTTTTCTCCATTTTTTTCTCCACTTTTTCTCCACTTTTTCTCCACTTTTTCTCCACTTTTTCTCCACTTTTTCTCCACTTATTCTCCACTTTTTCTCCACTTTTTCTCCACTTTTTCTCCACTTTTTCTCCACTTATTCTCCACTTTTTCTCCACTTTTTCTCCACTTTTTCTCCACTTTTTCTCCACTTATTCTCCACTTTTTCTCCACTTTTGCTCCACTTTTGCTCCATTTTTTCTCCACTTTTTCTACATTTTTTCTCAACTTTTTCTACATTTTTTTCTCCACTTTTTCTCCACTTTTTCTCCACTTTTTCTCCACTTTTTCTCCACTTTTTCTCCACTTTCTCTCCATTTTTTTCTCCACTTTTTCTCCACTTTTTCTCCACTTTTTCTCCATTTTTTTCTCCACTTTTTCTCCACTTTTTCTCCACTTTTTCTCCATTTTTTTTCTCCACTTTTTCTCCACTTTTTCTCCACTTTTTTCTCCACTTTTTCTCCATTTTTTCTCCACTTTTTCTCCACTTTTTCTCCACTTTTTCTCCACTTATTCTCCACTTTTTCTCCACTTTTTCTCCACTTTTTCTCCACTTTTTTTCAACTTTTTCTCCACTTTTTCTCCACTTTTTCTCCATTTTTTTCTCCACTTTTTCTCCATTTTTCTCCACTTTTTCTCCATTTTTTTCTCCACTTTTTCTCCACTTTTTCTCCACTTTTTCTCCACTTTTTCTCCATTTTTTTCTCCACTTTTTCTCCACTTTTTCTCCACTTTTTTCTCCACTTTTTCTCCATTTTTTTTCTCCACTTTTTCTCCACTTTTTCCTCCACTTTTTCTCCACTTTTTCTCCACTTTTTCTCCATTTTTTTCTCCACTTTTTCTCCACTTTTTCTCCACTTTTTTTCCATTTTTTTTCTCCACTTTTTCTCCATTTTTTTCTCCACTTTTTCTCCACTTATTCTCCACTTTTTCTCCACTTTTTCTTCACTTTTTCTCCACTTTTTCTCCACTTTTTCTCCACTTTTTCTCCACTTTTTCTCCACTTATTCTCCACTTTTTCTCCACTTTTTCTCCACTTTTTCTCCACTTTTTCTCCATTTTTTTCTCCACTTTTTCTCCACTTTTGCTCCACTTTTTCTCCATTTTTTCTCCACTTTTTCTACATTTTTTCTCCACTTTTTCTACATTTTTTTCTCCACTTTTTCTCCACTTTTTCTCCATTTTTTTCTCCACTTTTTCTCCACATTTTCTCCACTTTTTCTCCACTTTTTCTCCATTTTTTTCTCCACTTTTTCTCCACTTTTTCTCCACTTTTTCTCCACTTTTTTCCATTTTTTTCTCCACTTTTTCTCCATTTTTTTCTCCACTTTTTCTCCACTTTTTCTCCACTTTTTCTCCACTTTTTCTCCACTTTTTCTCCACTTATTCTCCACTTTTTCTCCACTTTTTCTCCATTTTTTCTCCACTTTTTCTCCACTTTTTCTCCACTTTTTCTCCACTTTTTTTCCATTTTTTTCTCCACTTTTTCTCCATTTTTTTCTCCACTTTTTCTCCACTTTTTCTCCACTTTTTTTCCATTTTTTTCTCCACTTTTTCTCCATTTTTTTCTCCACTTTTTCTCCACTTTTTCTCCACTTTTTCTCCACTTTTTCTCCACTTTTTCTCCACTTTTTCTCTATTTTTTCTCTATTTTTTCTCCACTTTTTCTCCACTTTTTCTCCACTTTTTCTCCACTTTTTTTCCATTTTTTTCTCCACTTTTTCTCCATTTTTTTCTCCACTTTTTCTCCACTTTTTCTCCACTTTTTTTCCATTTTTTTCTCCACTTTTTCTCCATTTTTTTCTCCACTTTTTCTCCACTTTTTCTCCACTTTTTCTCCACTTTTTCTCCATTTTTTTCTCCACTTTTTCTCCACTTATTCTCCACTTATTCTCCACTTTTTCTCCACTTTTTCTCCACTTTTTCTCTATTTTTTTCTCCACTTTTTCTCCACTTTTGCTCCACTTTTTCTCCATTTTTTCTCCACTTTTTCTACATTTTTTCTCCACTTTTTCTACATTTTTTTCTCCACTTTTTCTCCACTTTTTCTCCACTTTTTCTCCATTTTTTCTCCACTTTTTCTCCACTTTTTCTCCACTTTTTCTCCATTTTTTTTCTCCACTTTTTCTCCACTTTTTCTCCACTTTTTCTCCACTTATGGAGAAAAAGTGGAGAAAAGTGGAGAAAAAGTGGAGAAAAAAATGTAGAAAAAGTGGAGAAAAAGTGGAGAAAAAGTGGAGAAAAAAATGGAGAAAAAGTGGAGAAAAAGTGGAGAAAAAAATGGAGAAAAAGTGGAGAATTTTTTTCTCCACTTTTTCTCCACTTATTCTCCACTTTTTCTCCACTTTTTCTCCATTTTTTTCTCCACTTTTTCTCCACTTATTCTCCACTTTTTTTCCACTTTTTCTCCACTTTTTCTCCACTTTTTCTCCACTTTTTCTCCACTTTTCCTCCATTTTTTTCTCCACTTTTTCTCCACTTTTTCTCCACTTATTCTCCACTTTTTCTCCACTTTTTCTCCATTTTTTTCTCCACTTTTTCTCCACTTTTTCTCCACTTTTTCTCCATTTTTTTCTCCACTTTTTCTCCACTTTTTCTCCACTTTTTCTCCACTTTTTCTCCATTTTTTTCTCCACTTTTTCTCCATTTTTTCTCCATTTTTTCTACATTTTTTCTCCACTTTTTCTACATTTTTTTCTCCACTTTTTCTCCACTTTTTCTCCACTTTTTCTCCATTTTTTTCTCCACTTTTTCTCCACTTTTTCTCCACTTTTTCTCCATTTTTTTCTCCACTTTTTCTCCACTTTTTCTCCACTTATGGAGAAAAAGTGGAGAAAAAGTGGAGAAAAAAATGGAGAAAAAGTGGAGAAAAAGTGGAGAAAAAGTGGAGAAAAAAATGGAGAAAAAGTGGAGAAAAAGTGGAGAAAAAAATGGAGAAAAAAATGGAGAAAAAGTGGAGAAAAAGTGGAGAAAAAGTGGAGAAAAAGTGGAGAAAAAGTGGAGAAAAAGTGGAGAAAAAGTGGAGAAAAAGTGGAGAAAAAGTGGAGAAAAAAATGGAGAAAAAAATGGAGAAAAAGTGGAGAAAAAGTGGAGAAAAAGTGGAGAAAAAGTGGAGAAAAAGTGGAGAAAAAGTGGAGAAAAAGTGGAGAAAAAGTGGAGAAAAAAATGGAGAAAAAGTGGAGAAAAAGTGGAGAAAAAAATGGAGAAAAAGTGGAGAATTTTTTTCTCCACTTTTTCTCCACTTTTTCTCCATTTTTTTTCTCCACTTTTTCTCCACTTTTTCTCCACTTATTCTCCACTTTTTCTCCACTTTTTCTCCACTTTTTCTCCATTTTTTTCTCCATTTTTTCTCCACTTTTTCTCCACTTTTTCTCCATTCTTTTTCTATGGTCGGTCTACCCATTAGCTCTGCCATGCACACTATAGCTCTACACCTACTGCACATGTTACTTTATGATTGACATCTCTTTCGTACCAGAGCTGTCTAAGTCTACTCTGACCCCATATTTGTCATTACTATATTGTCCTTGTACTATATTATGACATTTGTATCATGTGTTTCATTTCTTGCTGTGTTGCAATTTTTTTGCTGCATCCCAATTGTACCTCTACATTGTTCGAGTTTGTTATTGTTCTCTCACTCTTATGTGATACTGATTATTGTCATTTTTCATGATTACATGCAGATAAGTCCAATCTGACGAAGGCTCAGGCCGAAACGTCATTTGTAACTTGTTTTGGACAAAAACATATATGCTTATGAAAAAATTTTTTTTCTTAATACGGACCAATAAAGAGTGATTTTGCATTACTATCCGTTGTGACTTACTGACTTAGTCTGTAAGATTTAGAGTGCCGAGGTTACTCACTAATTTTATCTATTATTACCTCTGAGCACCTATATACCAGTGAGCAGAGCTTCCTCTACAGTACTTCTCCTGATTAGGCATGCCCTTACCTCATGAGCAGGGCATTGCAGCTTTGGTAGCAACCATTACGACATGGACTCTGCTGCTGTGGACCCGAGAAGAGTGAGTGCAGATTCATTGCACCCACACTCCTCACATGAAGGGTCCGCACTCCTAGAAAATGGGGGATACGTTCCCTGAGTGTCTCACCCCATATTCTAGACGGTCCAGAGTCGTCGTGGGACCCCTTTATTTTTTTTCTTACAATAAAATGGTGAAAGAGGAAATGTTTTGGGGACTGTTTTTTTAAAAAAAATTTCTTTTGTCGATTTTTTTTTTTTTGTTAGTACTGACAGTTTATGATGTTGAGTATCTAATAGACGCCATGACATCCCAAACTGCTGGTCTTGATCTCAGGTTACTTTACAGCTAGTATCAACCCGATTTATTACCCCGTTTGCCACTGCACCAGGGCACGGGATGAGCTGGGGTGAAGCGCCAGGATTGGCACATCTAGTGGATGCGCCACGTCTGGGGTGCCTGCGGCCTGCTATTTTTAGGCTGTGAAGGCCCAATAACTATGGACCTTCCCACCCTGAGAATACCAGACCACAGCTGTCCGCTTTACCTTGGCTGGTGATCCAATTTGGGGGGGACCCTACTTTTATTTTGTAATTATTAATATTTATACAATAATTATAAAAAAGAGCCTGAGGGGACCTCCACATTGGATCCCCAACCACGGTAAAGCTGCCAGCTGTGGTTTTCAGGCTACAGCCGTCTGCTTTACCCTAGCTGGCTATCAAAAATGGGGGGACCCAATGTCATTTTTTTTTTTAACTATTTTTTAAATAGAAAAAATGAATGGGCTTCCCTGTATTTTGATTGCCAACCAAGGTAACGGCAGGCAGATGGGGGTGGCAACCCATAGCTGTCTGCTTTATCTGCGCTGAGAATCAAAAATACCGCGGAGCGCTACGTCATTTTTTTAAATATTTATTTTTACAGCACTGTGATGTCCAGCAATCAAAATACAGGGAAGACCATTTTATTTTTAGTTATTTAAATAAATAATTAAAAAAAATATATATGGGCTCCCGCTGCATTTTTTGTATTGCTAGCTAAGGGTAATCCAAGCAGCTACTGGCTGCTAACCCCCACTGCTTGGTGTTACCTTCACTGGCAGTGGAAAATCCAGGGAAGCATTTTTTATTTTTTTTGCCAAAAAACTACAAAAAAAGGACGTGAGCTTCGCCATATTTTTGTATGCTAGCCAGGTATAGCAGGCAGGTGCTGGAAGAGTTGGATACAGCGCCAGAATATGGCGCTTCTATGAAAATGCCATTTTCTGAGGCGGCTGCAGACTGCAATTCGCAGCAGTGGGGCCCAGAAAGCTCAGGCCAACCTGTGCTGCGGATTCCAATCCCCAGCTGCCTAGTTGTACCTGGCTGGACACAAAAATGGGGCGAAGCCTACGTCATTTGTTTTCTAATTATTTCATGAAATTAATGAAATAATAAAAAAAAAGGGCTTCCCTTTATTTTTGGTTCCCAGCCGGGTACAAATAGGCAACTGGGGGTTGGGGGCAGCCGTACCTGCCTGCTGTACCTGGCTAGCATACAAAAATATGGCGAAGCCCACATAATTTTTTCAGGGGGCAAAAAACTTCTGCATACAGTCCTGGATGGAGTATGCTGAGCCTTGTAGTTCTTCAGCTGCTGTCTATCTGTATGGAGAAGAGCAGACAGCAGCTGCAGAACTACAAGGCTCAGCATACTCCATCCAGGACTGTATGCAGAATTTTTTTGCCCACCAAAAAAATGACGTGGGCTTCGCCATATTTTTGTATGCTAGCCAGGTACAGCAGGCAGCCACGGGCTGCCTCCAACCCCCAGTTGCCTATTTGTACCCGGCTGGGAACCAAAAATATAGGGAAGCCCGTTTTTTTTAATTATTTCACTTATTTCATGAAATAATTAAAAAACAAATGACGTGGGCTTCGCCCCATTTTTGTGTCCAGCCGGGTACAACTAGGCAGCTGGGGATTGGAATCCGCAGGACAGGTTAGCCCGAGGTTTCTGGGCGCCTCTGCTGCGGATTTCAGTCCGCAGCCGTCCCAGAAAATGGCGCTTTCATAGAAGCGCCATCATCTGGCGCTGTATCCAACTCTTCCAACAGCCCTGGAGCCGGGTGGCTTGTTGGGTAATCATGAGTTAATACTGGCTTTGTTTTACTAGCCAGTATTAAGCCAGAGATTCTTAATGTCAGGCATGTTTGACCCGGCCATTAAGAATCTCCAATAAGGGGTTAAAAAAAACACCACACAGAGAAAAAATACTTTAATAGAAATAAATACACAGACACATTAGAGACTCCATCTTTATTACCCCCTGTCAGCCCTCCACGATCCTGCTCTTCTGTCTTCTTTCTTTCTAGTGTAGTAGTAGTGACGATTGTAGTGAGGATGAGGTGCACCAGCCCATCATGGGCTGGGGAACCTCATCCTCAGTACAATCCTCACTACAATCGTGAAGCAGCGTGCAGCCTTCACTCCGTGAGTGATCAGTGCTGTCTGTCAGCGGTAACAGCGGTATCGCTGACAGACGCGTTACCATAGCAACGGTGCTCTCGGAGCCGCGGTTAGCGGTGACGTCACCGCTAACTGCGTTGCTATGGCAACGGTGATCTCCGTTAATGACCGGCTGTGTCAGCCGGTCCCTAACGGAACGGGGAGTCGACCGTGTGCTAGAGCATGTCGCCGGTGCACGGCGATACACATATGTGCACCGTGTACCGGAGAGATGCACTCGCAGGTCCTACATGACGTGTCATAGTCATGTGACCAGTCTGTAGCCAATGAGATAATAGCCACGTGACTGGTCACATGGCTATTTTGACGTCACGATAGGTCCTGCATCTCTGCTGGCAGTGCAGGTCACCGGGAGGATTCAGCGATCATCGGATGGAATAGCGGCAGGAGACAGAGTGCAGAAGGGATCGCGAGGACCGGTAAGTGTTATGGCAATGTTTATTAACTGTTTGTGTACATTTATAATGCATTTTTATGTGTTTGTGATTGCCTCCCATTATAGCCTATACGTTCGAGTTCGGTTCGTCGAACGTTCGACGAACCGAACTCGAACGGGACCCCCGTTCGGCGAGCCGACCTCGAGCCGAACCGGGACCGGTTCGCTCATCTCTACTAATCAGCCTCTGGCCCATCCATCTGGCCCATCAAAAGTCACTCTCATTTCATCAGTCCATAAAACCTTTGAAGAATCAGTCTTAAGATATTTCTTGGCCAAGTCTTGATGTTTTATCTTATGTTTTTTGTTCAAAGGTGGTCGTTTTTCAGCCTTCCTTACATTGGCCATGAGTATGGTACACCTTGTGCTTTTTGATACACAGTAACATTGCAGCTCTAAAATATGGCCAAACTGGTGGCAAATGGCAACTTGGCAGCTTCACGCTTGATTTTCCTCAATCAATGGGCAGTTATTTTGTGCCTTTTTTGCCCAACACACTTCTTGCAACCCTGTTGGCTATTTGCCATGAAACACTTGATTGTTCGGTGATTATGCTTCAAAATTTTGGCAATTTCAAGACTGCTGCATCCCTCTGCAAGACATCTCACAATTTTGGACTTTTCAGAGCCCATCAAATCTCTTTTCTTTCCCATTTTGCCAAAGGAAAGGAAGTTGCCTTATAATTAAGCACACCTTATATAGGGTGTTAATGTCATTACACTACACCCTTCCTCATTACAGAGATGCACATCACGTGATTTACTTAATTGGTAGTTGGCTCTCAAGCCTATACAGCTTGGAGTAGGACAATATGTATAAAAAGTATCATGTGATCAAAATACTCATTTGCCTGCATGCAGTGCATATGCTCTAAACATGGGTTACAAATTACATTTGAGTACTCTTAAAAAAATGTATTTAGTCAAAATCTTGTCAAACATCCCAAAAAGACATCCTTTTAACATACCTGTACATCATGGAAGCCTGTGGTATGTTACAGCATACATGTCTTTATTTCTTGTATATACATATACCTTCAATTTTGTCCTTTATAGCTAAATATTTACTCTATAGATCATTTGTTTTCTGCAGCTTAGTGAAGAATGGTGGTGCTATAGTTCATGGAACTGTTCAGAAGGCCAGCTTGATTTTAGCTTTAGTATCTGCTTAATAACATTCGATAATGCATAGTAAGGGTGTCATTTCATCTGATGTAAGGCAAGTTTTAAACTAATAACTAGTTATGAACATAATAAGTGGAAAATGCAAATCCCATTGCCTCTTCTTGATTAGAGTCAGTTAAGATGCAGTCTGGGATCTTAATCAGGCAGCATTTCAACAAACGAAGGTTGCCTTCAGGTAAATTGTTCCAATATCCACAATAAAATTACAGTGACATCAGGGGTCTGATAATGCTCATAACAACAAAACACTTTATGTACATAAGGAGCCCCATCCACATCTACTACCCACGCCATACATAAGACATTTTAATTATTCTCCATCTTGTGTATTGAAATTGATATCTAACCGGGATAATAACAGAAAGATGAGTCTAAGGGTTGTTGCGATAGATAGCAGGATCTTCCTAATTAAACATGTTAATCCTTAATGCTTGGATGTTTTCTCACATTAAACCATTTCAGCCTGATCTTCTCATTAACAACATTTGGGTTTATATTTTTATCTGAAAAGAAAACTTCATACATGTCAATGATTGATGCCTTACAAAGATAGTTAACACTTTTCCCATATTTAAAGTACTATTAAGAATTCTAATGGTCACAGTGCAGATTATGGGCAACAATCCCTGGATGCCTTCATTATTATCCATTAGCAGCTGAAAAATAAATGACTTCTTTGTGTAAGGATTTAATATTATTACTGCTTTATTAG
The DNA here is from genome assembly GCF_048569485.1 of Anomaloglossus baeobatrachus. Lineage (NCBI taxonomy): Eukaryota > Metazoa > Chordata > Amphibia > Anura > Aromobatidae > Anomaloglossus > Anomaloglossus baeobatrachus. The sequence continues at coordinate 358,733,154 of NC_134355.1, forward strand.
TACCATCATTTCCCTGTAGGAAATAAAGAAGGAAAGCAAAAAAAAATATCAAATATCAGGCTGTTTTTTTTAATATCAAAATAAGCTGAATGTACATAACTTGTATAGCAGAGAAAGAATGTGTAGCATCTATCTCAAAGATAGAAAAAACTAACAGACTTTTATTGAAAACTCCTTACAGCCATACAAGGCTAATAATAATAACAGATACGCATTTCATTGATGATGCCCAGCTTTGGGTAATATGTATGTACTAAGTTTAAATTGTATACACAGGAAAAAATTAAAGAAAATATAAATAAGGCTAAAGAAGACTTGTTAGTGCATATTCCAGCAGTTTTACTCAGAATGAACCAGCCAGCTGTCAATACCATTACAGCTTTTTTTTTTTCAACCATTGGTATTATTGCAACTTTTTGCTTTAATCAAGCTTACTTTATATTATTCTATTTTTTTCTCATGTTTTTGTAGTAGCAATACGTATATCTAGCATTTAAAAGAAAGAATGTACTAGCATATTTGTATACTATGGTGCTTTATGCCAGAACATAATTTTACTATATATAACTTGTAGCCATACACATAGACTAGAGTTGGGAGAATTTTTTTTGAGTGTAATTAAATTCTACTGAAACTTTACGAAACAGTGAACTTAGGGCCCTTCTCACTAGAAGCGTGGTCATCAGGCTAAAAATGCAATGTGCCAGAGAGGTGAAGGACAAGACAAAGACAAAACAATGGGCAGGAATCAGCCAAAATGACAGATAAGCAGAAAAGTGAATACTTTTTTAAAAAAAATTTACAATATACTTAATATATTTATTAAGCTCTAAGGTCTTGGAGTGACACCTGAGCATAATAAAAGACTTCAAATTTGAGGAGAATAACTTCTAGGCTTTCAAGGTAAAATCTGTGACCAGATAAATTCTAATTTTGCCTTATCTACTCATTATTAATGGACCCTTAAATGTAATTCATATCTCTATAGCTTTATGAAAAAATTTCCCCCTTGAAGACACAAAGATTGTTGTGATGTATTATATGTACTGTGAAGTTAACAACAATTTTGTGCTTAAAAATGTATTTTTTTATTTCGACTGCTCAGAGATGTAAAATTCCATGAAACACCTGGGGGTTCAAGATGTTCACCAAACATCTAGATAAATTCCTTGAGCAGACTAGATTCCAAAATGAGTCACTTGTGGGAGAGCTTCACTGTTTAGGCATACAAATTGTATGGTGTATTTTCTCTTATTACCTTTGTGAAAATACAAAATTAGGGGCAAAAGTAACATTTTTGTGGGAAAACCTAACATTTCATTTTTTCTTTCCACTTTGCATTAGTTCCTGTGAAGCATCTAAAGGGTTACTAAACTTCTTGGATGTGGGTTTGAGCAGTTTGATGGGTGCAATTGTTGGGAGGGTGTCACCTCTGGGTATTTTCTGTCACCTAGGCTTCTCTAAGTCACTTCAAATGTCATGTGGTCCCTGAAAAAAATTATAAATGTTGAAAAAATGGGAAATTGCTGATAAACTTTGAACCCTTCTAGCTTCCTAACAAAAAAATTATGTTTCAATATTTGCACTGATGTAAAGTAGAGTTCTGGGAAATGTTATTTATCAACATAACTTGGATTTAAGGGCATAAAAATTCAAAGTTTGAAAATTGCTAAATTTTCAAAATTTGCACTAAACTGATCTTTTCACAAATAACTGAAAAAATATTGCCTTAAATTCACCACTAACATGAAGTACAAAATGTCACAAAAAAAGCAATCACCGGGATCCGTTAAAGTGTTCCAGATTTATAACCTGTCAAAGTGAAACTGGTCAGAATTGAAAAAATGGCCCGGTCAGGACGATGAAAACCATGTTTTGAAAGTTTGAAAAATGTGCCAAAAATACATTTATCGCTTGTTTTTATTTTTTTATGAATGTGTATTATATACTTCATAAGACAAATACATGAGAATTATATAATGAAGGAAAAATTTTAATCCAAAGATGTCAGTATAAGTAATATCTATTGCATGTTTTATTATGTTGTTTAATTTCCAATTTCCTCATAATCACTTGTGAGTACGTATGTATGTAGAATTAATATTCATTGTTATGAATATTAAATCAAGAAATCCATTTGCAGGAATGTTGATCTTGTTTTAACATACAGGAGAGCTCTATCAATTAAAAATGATTTCATCTTAATTAGAACATTGCTGTCAACTTCCCTCAGTTATTATTAATAAAAAATAAGGATTTCAAGGTATTATCTTCCCACTGAAAAAACAAGGGCACTAAAGTATTATTAAAATTTTACTTTTGTAGGATAAACAAACTGTGATATTGAAAAAGTTCTATCAAAAATGTACTTTTAATTAACTAGAAATAAGTATTAATATTATCAAATATTTGTAAATATCTTGCCTGTGTCATGATTTGATCTAAAGGTGATCATAAACCTTAAATAAATGTTGTCTACGTCATATACACTCGCTGGCACTGAGGTCCTGTGCAGGCGCACTTTGATCTGCCCTGCTCAGGGCAAATCAAAGTGCGCCTGCGCAGAACCTCAGTGCCGGTGAGTGTGTAAGACATAGACGTGTCATGCACCACGGCTTCAGCAGACGGAGTAGCAAGATGGCCAAAAGAGGAGGCATTGGTCAGGGAGAACAGCGCCACCCATCTGACCATCAGCACCGGAGCAACCGATTTAGGTGAGTATTATAAAGTGTTTTTATGTTCTACAGCACGGCTTGCGCTCTTATATACAGCATGTTAGAATGCTGGATATAAGAGCCCACTGGTGCTGGCCGCAGCTTATAGGCCATAAAACTGGGGACAGGTTCCCTTTAAGAAAAATCTTTTGACCTCTCTCCATAGTTTGGGGCTTTTTTTTGCCATTAAAAACAAATTACATCTGTACTGTGACATTGTACATTTCAAGATATTATCAAAATTTGACTATCACCTCAGCATGAATCCTATCAATCAAACAAGTGCCATGCTAGAATTTCCTGCATTTTTTCAAAGGCTAACATGGAGAAATGTTTACTAAGCTAGCTACATTTGTCGGCAGTACTGTACTAATAACACCATTCTCTTATAGTCAATATCAATTCAGCCCTTGCATGTGACAAACTCATTTGTACAGTCTAGAATGAATGAAGGTTAAAAAACAAGATGTGAATAACAATGAATATGTGAGGAGTGAAGAAACCTCAATCTGCTTCTCAGAATCAAGGTTACAAAATGTATTTTTTTTCCATAAGAACATTACCCTAAAAATATTTTGTTCTCAAAGAAACCAGGTTACCCACATTCTTATAAAATGCTATTATGCCTAACATGCTAAAACTGTATGTTTTATTTTAATCATAAACTATTAAATATGTAGCATAGTTTCTGTAATACCTAAGCTATGTATAGCTGCAGCAAAACAGTTGTCTGTAGAGAAAATGAAAATAGGCATTATATTTGCAATTCATAAGGCAAACAATGCCATATGGATGAGTTTAACCTAAGGGAACTCACATATGCCTACCCTTTTACTAACAAAGATGTACCGTGTGTCTACTTTAATGAGGAATTAGCTTTAATTGTCCATTTTTGTAAGAACATGCAATAGTACTAACCAAAATTAAGGCAGCAAAGGAAAATGTGCGTTGCTTGCTTAAGAAGTTTAACATCGGTATCTTAAAACATGTTTTGATACAATCTACATAATCATGAATGGGCTTGTTTTATAGCTTTACACCAAATCGCACATGTTATGACAGATCTACATTAGCTCCTATTACAGCTACAGACTAATGACAGACAGTCTGTAAGTTGTGATAAACTTTTTTAACTTGCCCAGTCACTTGTAGATATGTCAGACTTTTAAAGTGTGGTTTTCCTTAACATGACATACTGGCCCATCAATAAATTTATGTTCTCTTCTTTGCAATTAAGGCGTGCCATGGTTGTTTCTAGACTATTGCTGAAATAGCCATACTACCATTGAGCACAACCATCCACCTGGAGTGCCAACCATTAGAGATGAGCAAACCTGAGTTCTGATATTCAAAGTTCGGGTTCAGAAACCGACTTTCAAAAAAACAAAGTTTGAGTTCGAAGTTCCAGTGAGTTACAAATGCAAACCACTCAAGTGAGCAATGCTGTGCTTGGGTATCAGTGATGCTCAGCGTTGGGCAAGCTGCGTGCAGTGTTTGAACAGCAGCACTTGGGGTAGAATCAGCGTGATCAGATGCAGTGTGCACACACAATAAAAATTGAAAAACTCCACCCAACCTTCCCCGGAAGTGTTTTGCTTAAGGTTGGCAATATGTGGCTGGAACCATGAAATGCTGACTTCAGTAGAGGTTTGGATCAAGCCGGGGGTCAAAAATTGTACTCTTTTAAGGTCTGCATGTACCTGGTGAACCAAACTTCCAAAGGTTCGCTCAACTCTACCATCTCTACCTTTCTATTGTTCATATATGAGTTCTCAAATTCTTTTCTGTTTTCGTCAAACCATATCTCTAAGATTTGAAAATGTTTCTCAACTACTATTGGATGGCCGATACAAAGTTCCTATATAGGAGCTATTATAATTTTACTTTTGACTTAGGAAGCAAAATTAACATTGATGAGAGTCATGAGTGCAAGAAAAGATTTATCCTGGTGGGGATCTCTGAATTGCCTCTTATCATTGCCATACCAAACCTGGTTCCTTGATTTTGCCTCTAATAATGGTTAGTGTTCATCTCTTACCTAAAAAGATGTGGATGCTGAGAAGGAGAGTCACTGGTAACTGGGCGGAATTCACATTTTTGACAACAGATTCCTTCTTGGATTACATATATAAATGTACAGAGTGCCCACTATGTGTGCCTCAAAAATGTTATACTACTTCCATAAACAAATATAATAACTAGAATATCCCAAATGTATCATGTATCAATGTGAGGTGTATATAAATATAATAATATAACAGTGATGTATTATATGTTATCCAAACCTCTATGCCACCTCACACCAAGTCTTCAAATATAAGCTCATTTGCTATACTTTAAATACATTCATATCTCCCACTTCTACTACTAAGCAAACTTATCCTAAACATTTCTAACTTATCCTTGTGCACTATGTCTAGGAAAGAAATTATATAACATATAAAGTCTCTTGCAGCAAATATCCCACCTTTTTGCAACTCTCCAAAGTTTAAATGACTATTTTAGTGGGAAGGAGCAGGGTTCCGATAGCTGAAACCCCATCAAGTGCCAGGAATAAGTAATACAAAGATCAATTGCAAAATTCAATTAACCCACTGTCATATAATTTGCACCTAATCAAACTACATCTTCCTGTATGACCTAACACATAGAGATGGGCAAATGTATCTGTGAAATTGAATTTTCTTCAAATTTTGGAAAAATCTGCACTCTGGAGAATACAGAAATGTTGTACTTCATTAAAGGTAAATTCAGCAAAATGGTGACCGTGTCCCGTAGTCCGACAGTCCGGCAGTCAGGGCACCTGAAGTCACACTGTGAGAGTCCGGGTGTGAACTTACTGCCATAGATTATCTTTTTTGTATATATTTTGCTTTTTAAAATCCTTATGTAACCTGAGATTCTCCCCTGGTAACATGATGACTCGCTGAGAATAATCTGACTTCCTATGATGTCACATTATTATTATTTTATTATTAATATTTATTATTATAGCGCCATTAATTCCATGACGCTTTACAAGTGAAAAAGGGTACACATAATAGGAACAAGTACAACAATCATTAACAGTACAAAACAGACTGGGCTCACAGTCTACAGGGAATGGGTGAGGGTACAACAGGTGAGGACAGAGCCGGTTGCGCAGTGGTGCACTGGACTAAGGGTTATTGTAGATTGTATGCTTGTCAGAAGAGGTGGGCCTTCAGGTTCCTCTTGGAGCTTTTCATGGTAGGAGAGAGTCTTATTTGCTGGGGTAGAGCATTCTAGAGTATGGGGGACACACGGGAGAAATCTTGTATGTGATTGTGGGAAGAGTTCTTCTAGAGTTCCTGGCTCTGGAATGTTATGTGACTTTATAATCATGTGACAAGCTGTATGGTTGGGCTGGCATCTATTCAGCAGAGCTCACTCACTCCTACTGTGTAAAGAACTGGCTCCCTTTTGTGAATAATAGAAACAAGGGCACCCCAGTGAGAGCCACTTACAGCCTGTAAATTGCTTACACTGGCAGTAAAATGACGATGTTCAGCAACTGTAACCCCGCACCCCTGGTAAAAAGCTGCCTGCTCTGCATTTTCATTGGCTGGATGCAGGTGACCAGAGGTTTCAGCCGCGTTGATTTAATCTTATATATGGGTACCCATATTTAATAGAGATTTATAGGGGATCCAAAATAGCCAATTATTTTTGGTGAGCAGAGACAAGTGATCCAAATCACCAAAAAGTGCTGGGTTGCCTCCAAACGTTTTGTGGGAGGGGTTTAGGCAAAGGTGGTGTTCTTGCTGCGGGTTTGCAACCCAGCACAAGGGCTGATGGGAAATGTAGTTAGAAGAGAGCAGAGGATTCTGACAAAGAAGTAATGTCTGTGAACACTGGAGCTGATGCCAGAACACAGTAAGCGAAGTAGAAAAGCATGAAATCACATGAAAATTATCTTAAAAGATACAGTATATGGGATTGTTTAAGGGCATTATCCTTAGGTATTTATGGCAAGCAAAAATAGTAAATGAGTTAGGGTAGTGGAAATCCTTTTTATTAATTCAATTGACTATAATTTACATGCAACTTTAGTGATTTAAATAGTTTTATAAAAGTTTCATAGTCATGCCAGAAGTAGGTCAAAACTTAATTGTCTCAGTGTACACTTACTAGTAGCTGTGATGATGAATTCCACTGAGAACGCATTATGATTACTTTTCACCAAACATTCAGTCTGTGAAATTGCTCCTATTACCGTTACTGTTGTGCCCAATTTCGAAGAATTTCTATTTAGTTCTAGAGAGTACAGCATTGTGCGGTTAAAATATTCTGAAAAGTACGTCTCAGGAATCTGAACAGGAAAATGTCAGTTTTCCAGCTACAAAGACTTGTGTGATTTGTATGCTGTATGCCTTAGCCACAATGATATAAATTGATTCCGTCTCCTGAGGTAAAATTTCAACTCGCCCTAGAGAAACAAAACGTATTTGCTCAGCCTCTCTTCTAAGGGATTTTAACTTTATTGCAAGCTCAGTAAACTATTAAACTGACATTTATTACTTCATGACAGTTTTTGCAATGGACAATAAAGCACTTTAAATGCTGAAAACAAGTATAAAGTCACAATAAGTTTTTTTCTTTTAATAAAGTCTGACGAAAGATATATATTTTTGCCAGTTAATTAGCGATTTGAATTATATGTATATTTGTTATTTTCTTGCTGTTCAAAGTTGTCAAAGTACAAAACCAAACTTTCTAAGCAATTAGAAGTCAATGAGAATTTCAATTTCCTTTATCACAAGAACGCTTTTATTGCAGGGAATCTGGAAATGAAGATAGTTAACATGTAAGTAGAATCTTAATAGAAATATTTTCCAGCAATGAATAAGGAGATATGATGCCTAGGCAAAAAAATAACTACTTGATTTCATTATTTCACAAAAAGATGAACTGTAAATATTAGTTCCGAAATTTCTTTCTAGTGCAACGCTTTAATATTCCACCTGGCAATAATATTTGTTTATGAGATAGCTTAGTAACAGCCATTTTGGCAGCATTCAATACTTTCACCTGGGTTGATGTCCATTTTTACTAGATGTTAAAAACTGGAAATGGGATCAGGGGATTCATCAATTGATAATAAAACCAGATGTCCTATTCCAGTCTCTAGAATAGGTGACAATCTCTATAGAATCTCACATGGCAGTCATCAATCAGTTTTCTAAGAAACTTCTAAAAATAACAAAGGCAAATAATACTTTTGAATTTGAATTGAAGTAGAAAACAGACAGGGTCTGTGGGAGACTAGTTATTCACCATTAGATAGATTGGCCTAGGTATACCCAAGACTTATTTACTTTCATAAGAAGACATTCAAAGACACACCCCTGTGGGTTTTCTGTGTGTTGCGGCCCAGTGGATCTGCTATATCCCTGCTTGCCCGGCAAGCGTAACAGTTTGCCCAGGCCATGGATCCCGCTGGCTCCGACTCCGCTCGATCCTCCACCCTCCAGCAAGAGGTGATCCGGCAATGGGAACAACAGGATCGGATCCTGACTCATCTGCAGTCTCTGGAGAACCGTTTTCAAGCCATGTCATTGTCTAATGGACACGGTTGCTACTCCGGCAGCAAATCCGGCTTCAAGTGCCAGTCTCCATTTGTCACTACCTCCTCACTTTGATGGCACTCCTCAGTTATGACGAGGATTCATAAACCAGTGTACCCTACACTTTAAATTGCTAGCCCACCTGTTCCCTTTGGATCGGACAAAAGTGGACTTCATGATGTTACGGCTGACCGGTGAAGCCCTGACTTGGATCAATCCTTTGTGGGAGAGGAATGATCTGATTATTCAGAATTTACGGGGTTTGACGAACCGAGTCAAGTTTCTTTTTCCATCTCCTTACTGCTCAGACTCCGCCAAGGAAACCTCTCCGTGGGCCAATTTGCCATCCAATTCCACACCATGTCTTCCAAGGTGGGTTGGAACAATGAAGCTCTGGTGGCAGTTTTCTGGGGAGGATTATCAGGGAAAATAAAAGATGAATTGGCAGGACGAGATGTGCCTTCTTCTCTATAAGATCTAATATCGTTGGCCATCTGCATCGACTTCCGGTTCAAAAAACAATCCAGAGGGTCAACTCATGAGAAGACGTTGTGGCGTCTGGCTCCATTATTCCAGAGGACTATCATACAGCAACCCGTCACACCTGCTATATCCTTCGAAGCCATGGAGGTGGATCAAGTGCGTTGAGTCCGCTGTCGCCAGGAGACCCGTCGCACTGGTGAAAGGTGCTTCTACTGTGGAGAACCCATGCACCTTTTGCGCTTTTGCCTTAAGAAGCTGAGAAACTCTCCTGCCTAGAAACAGTAGAAGAGGCCACCCTAGGCAATGGCAAGTCCTCTTCACTATTATATATGACTTTGTCTGTAACCACCAGCAACTCAAGGTTCTCTGAAGTGGCCCTCCTGGACTCAGCTGCTGATGGAAATTTAGCCTCTGCCTGAGGCCATCCAATTCATCACCGGAGAGGTTGTCCTGTAAGTGGGGATGCTACATACTGAGAGAATCACTTTCCATGTTCTACCAGGGGTATCACACCCACTGTTGCTGTGCCTTCCGTGTCTGTGCAAACACAAACCAGTTCTAGACTGGTGATGTGGAGACGTGCTCAGGTGGGGACACACCTGCCATGACCGCTGTCTTGTTTTCGTGCAACCTTGTCCACCACCTGTGGGACCTTCTAACCTACCGGGTCTGCCGTCCGCCTACTGGGCTTATGCAGACATCTTCGACAACAAAAGTCGAGACTTTATTGCCACACAGACAGTAAGACTGCCCAATCAACCTACTCCCTGGTTCTACTCCTGCTCGGGGTTGTATTTATTCTCTGTCGCAGCCGAGACCAAAGCTATGTCCAAATACAATAAGGAGAATCTGGCAGGAGGTTTTATTCAAAAATCTTCCTCACTGGCCAGAGCTGGTTTCTTCTTTGTTAAGAAAAAGGACGGGTCTCTGCATCCATGAACGGCCACTATGAGTATCAGGAAATGCCATTTGGGCTCAGCAATGCCCCAGTGGTCTTTCAAGAGTTCACAACGATATCATTTGAGATCTGCCGTACGCATGCATAGTAGTGTACTTGGATGATATTCCCGTATTCTCACCAGAGCTGCCTAACCACAGTAGACATGTCTCTCAGGTACTGCAACAGTTAAGGGGCAACCGTTTATTTGCAAAATACAAGAAGTGTCAATTTGAGCAGTCATCCCTGCCTTTCTTAGGTTAAATTATCTCGAATTCCGGTCTGAAGATGGATCCAGACAAGTTGTTAGCTGTACTAAAGTGGCCCCGTCCTGATAGTATGAAAGCAATGCAGTAGTTCCTTGGGTTTGCCAACTATTATAGGCAGTTCATCCCGCGGTTCTCGTCCTTGGCTTTTCTCATCTCAGCCATGACCTGTAAATGGGTGAACCCAAAGGCATGGTCCCCAGAAGCAGAAAATGACTTTATATCTGCACTTCTTGCAATCCTGCAACCATTCTCCAATGTCAGAGCGGAGACTAAGAGGTACTTTGCACGCTGCGACATTGCAAGCCGATGCTGCGATGTCGAGCGCAATAGTCCCAGCCCCCGTCACAGCAGCGATATCTTGTGATTGCTGGCATAGCGAGCATTATCGCTACGCCAGCTTCACATGCACTCACCTGCCCTGCGACGTCTCTCTGGCCGGCGACCTGCCTCCTTATTAAGGGGCGGGTCGTGCGGCGTCACAGCGACGACACACGGCAGGCGTCCAATAGCAGTGGAGGATGTAAACATCTCACCCACCTCCTTCCTTCTGCATTGCAGCCGGGACGCAGGTAGGAGATGTTCCTCGCTCCTGCGGCTTTATACACAACGATGTGTGCGGCCGCAGGAATGAGAAACAACATCGTACCTGTCGCTGTAACGGCATTATGGAAATGTCGGACCCTATACCGACTATACGATAACGACGCTTTTGCGCTCGTTAATCGTATCAAAAAGGATTTGCACACTACGATATCGACTGCGACGCCGGATGTGCGTCACTTTCGATTTGACCCCACCGACATCGCACCAGCGATGTCGTAGTGTGTAAAGCCTGCCTAAGTCCTCCCTGGAGCAGTCCTCCATCTGTATGAAGAGGCATGTGGACTGGAGACACCTAGATCCTCCTTCGTTCAAGCCCAGAGACAAGGTATGGCTCTCCTCCAGATATGTCCACCTCAAGTTGCCCTCCTACAAGTTGGGTCCTCTCTTCATCGATCCCTTGAGGTGCTCCAACAGATTAATGAGGTGCCCTACAAGCTAAAGCATCTGTCCTCTCTATGCCTCCCCAACTCATTAAACATGTCCCTCCTTAAGCATGTGGTCCTAAGTCGTTTTCACCTGTATCCTGGTGCCTCACCACCTCCAGTCTGTGATGAAGACATCTACGAGGTAAAGGCTATCCTTGCAGCAAAGGAGGTTAGAGGTAAAACCTACTTCCTGGTTGCCTGGAAGGGGTTTGGTCCTGAGGAGAGGTTGTGGGAGCCATGGGAGAATAATAATGCCCCTCTCCCCCTTAAGATATTCCTGGGAAATAGGGGGGCATAAGGGGGGTACTGTAACTCCCAGGCCTGCATCTTTGCAGGCTCCTGCTCCCCTCCCTGGGCAACGATAACAGCGTTCTCACCTGTCTGGGCATCCTACTGCAGGGGTTCCTTTTCTGTCTCATGCTGCGGCTGCTAGAGCGTCGACACACCATGCAGAGCTCCAGATTTTGTCCTTAGGGTGCACCCGTGGCCACACGCCTTTTCTTAAAAGGCAAGTACCCTTTTACTCTAAAGTGCTTCCCAGGTCAGCTGGGAGGCTGTAGGTATTTAAGACTCTCTAGCCCTATACTAGGTGCCTGGTCAATGAGTTTAGTCATTACTAGTTGTCAGGTCCTATAGCATTGTGCTGCTGATGCTTCTGTTTTCTATTGCTAGTCATATTGCTCATACTTGTCTGTATTGCAGAGTTCCACTGCTTTTCACGCTACCAGTTGCTGCCATCCATCCATCCGTCCGTCCGTCCATCCATCCATCCATCCTGAACGGAACCACTACACTAGCTGCTGCCATCCATCCATCCATCCATCCAGCCCGAATGAAACCTCTCTACCAGCTGCTGTCGCAACCCTATACCAAAGACTGTCACTCCCATACTCCTGGGGACAGCCAAAGCAACATCAGTCTTCTTGAGTGGCACCTGGACCAGTCCTGCAGTGCAACACCTCCACCATCAGAAGATCTGCTGAAAACCAGGTTCGGGTCCATAGTCTAGCCCCTCTGGGTTTTCTGTGTGTTGCCGCCCAGTCATATCCCTAGTCACCCGGCAAGCATAACGAGCAAGTCATGAGGTGTGACCTATATGTATTAGAATTGTTTTTCTAACATAATCCACAGATGCTTGATTTGATTTAGATCTGAAGTCAAGTCACACCCTGAACTTTTTCTCATCTTCTTTGAAACATTACTGAACATTTATTGTTCTTCTATAAACATTACTGAACATAATCCAAAATGTAAGTTTTGGGGGTTTTTTTGTTACTTTTCTGTTTATTTTTTTCCTTACTTTTTGCGGCATTTTTCAGGATCCGAAAATGAAGCTTGGCTTCCACCGTGCAAGTATAAATAATTAGTAATGGGTGAACCCTGACAGTCTCAGTCCAGATCCATGCTTGTTCAAAAGTACCCAAGCACCAATCCAGGCCCGAAGTTCTCAGGGACCTCCGGGTAATAATCTGGGCCTGGCATCCCGAGTAAGTAAAAAAATAAATGAAAAATAAAGAAAAAAGGGGGAAAGCAGACAAGTTATACTTACTGAGTCTCTCGCGCGGCTGTACACTTCTTCCAGGTCAACTCATAATTCTTCCAGGGCCGCTCATTATACTTCATGCATATGCACTGCTTCCCCCACCCACTGGCACTGCGTCTCTGGTTGTAATCAGAAGTGACTTCACCCTGTGTTACAGCGTGTCTGACTGCTTTCAATCAGAGACATTGTGTGTATCTCTATTGCTGTAAAAATAAGTAAATAAAAAAATTGGCATAGGATACCCCCATATAATGATATCCAGCACAGATAAAGCTTACAGCTACAGGCTGCAGCCCCCAGCCATGTGCTTATCTTGGCTGTGTATCAAAATAAGAAGGACTGCATGCAGCTTTTTTTAATTATTTAGATAAATAACTTTAAAAAACAGTGTGCCATCCCCCCCCAATATTGATACCGAGCTATGATAAAGCTGACAGCTGGGGGTTGATATTCTAAGGCTGGGGAGACCCATGCTTATTGGACCCCTCAGCCTAAAAATAGCAGCCTGAAACCACCCAGGATTATCGCCTCCATTAGATGCGACAATCCCAGAACTTTACTCGCCTCATCCCGATTACCCTGGTGCAGTGGAAATCAAAGTACAAGGGGTTAAAAACAGCTAACAGCTGTCACTAAGCATTAGATTAGTAATTGGAGGTGTCATTGAGACCCCCTCATTACTATTCTGTAAGTGACATGAAATAAACACAAACACCAAAAAAACTTTCTGTCAGGTTTCCGGGTTTTCCAGTTCTCTTTTGAAAGAGCTTGCCCTCAGTTAACATGGAGTTTAATGTTCTGTTGCCCTACTTCCTGTCCAGCTGCTTAAAAGGCCGCCTCTAAGCCTAGTCCAGTGCCTGAGTATACTGCTTGCTGTGTGCTCCTGCTTTGCTGCTTCTACTTCCTGATTGCCTTTTGGATCCTTCTGAAAGACTACCGACAGACTCTGGACCATACCCGGTTTCTTCAAGCTGTGCCCGGACTCCATCTGCCGTCTTTGGTCAGCACTTCTGCCCGGTTCCTTCTGGTTCGTAACCACTCCGGACTATCATCCCGTACGGACACTCCTGGACTTTTACCACTTGCCCCTTGTGTCCCGGCTGCTGCGCATTTAGGCCTTCCGGGGTGATTGCCGGACAGTCCCTGTATAGGGGTTCGCTCTGGTGGTCTCCCTGGGGGAGTCCGGTGCGTGGCCCCGGGAATCCCCTTCGCTCCGTTTCGGGAAGGTATTTCGTGTGTGTTCTACTGTGTTTGTTCCGTTGTGTATCTACCGTGGTTACATGTTATAAACATCTTGTACCAAGAACTCGTCTCTGGTGGTCATTGCCCTAACGCTATCGAAATCCTCAGAACATACAATAGTATTAAATTATACTCAGGCCTTAAGAGGATTTCGCTGGGGCAATGACTGAGACACGAGTAGATCAGCTCTTTTCCATGATTAACTCCTTACAGCAGGAGATGGAGGCTGTACAAACTAAACTTAGAGATGTGGAGGCACAGCTGGGCCATGATCACCAGGTACTGGGTCCGGCTATTCAGGATTTGCAAGTCAGAGTGGAGGCTCAGGAAGCCGTCCCCACTACGTCCGTATCAGCTGCCGGTATGCCTAGGTTACCCCCATTCCGTTTCAATGGTGATCGTAGTCAGTTTCGTGGATTTGTGAACCAATGTATACTATTTTTTGATGTACATGCTGATTATTACCGTTCTGACCGGTCCAAAGTGTTATGTATAATCATGTTATTAACCTCACGAGCACTGGCTTGGGCTAATCCTATGATAGAGAATCGGGACATCCGTTTAAATCACCTGGATGACTTTCTGACCGCAATGGCGCAAATGTTTGATGATCCGAATCGCCGTGCTACCGCTGAATCGGCTCTCCTTTCCTTACGTCAGGGAAAGCGTTCTGTCGTTGAATACGCCACTGAGTTCAAGAGGTTAGTGGTAGACACCGACTGGGGAAACAATGCATTATTGTCTGTTTTCAGAAAAGGTTTGTCCGGTACCATCAAGGACGAGTTAGCTCGTTCCGAGTCTCCAGGGGATTTTGAAATGTTTCTCCAGCACTGTGTGCGTATTGATACCCGCTTGACGGAACGTAGACAGGAAAAATGGGCAGCTGTAAACCGTGTAAACAACTTTGCGTTTCCTTCCAGAGAACCCGCTCTCAGGATGCCACGGGAGGCCGAGGACGTTCCTATGCAAGTGGACTCTCTGCAAAAGCGAGAGACCAACGAACGTCGTGAACACCGGCTCCGTGAGCGTTTGTGTTTCTATTGCGGTCAATCGGACCATTTCTTGATCGACTGCCCGAAACGTCCGAATCGCCCAAATAAGGTATTGGCAGCCATGGCAGAGTGTGACAACACGGACGCAGAGTCCGATATCTCTGAGGCAAGTGGACACCTGGATGCGGTATTTCCCTTGACTGTAATGTCCACCTCACCGAAGGACTCAGAAGGGAAATATACCCATTGCTCGCTCCCCGTTCAGATCCGGTGGGAGGGACAGCTAATACCTACCTCTGCAATGATAGATTCTGGGGCAGGGGGAAATTTCATGGACTCCTCTTTTGCCAGGAAACACGGTATCCGGACTCAGCAAAGATCCTCACCGGTTACCATGGAGACGGTAGACGGATCTCCGTTAATCTCTGGACCAGTTGATCGGGAAACAGTACCGCTAGAATGCGTGATGAAGCCAGGTCAGCAAGAGACCCTTGTGTTCATGATAATTTCTTCTCCTCATTTTCCGATTATTTTAGGTATTCCGTGGCTACGGTCTACAAATCCAGTCATCGATTGGGAGACTAAGGAAATATCCTTCCCACCGCAGAGTGGTCCGACCATTAGTCCAACTGTTCCGGTTCCAGTAACACCGACTGCGGAGGGCACTGTACAGGTACCTGTTCTACCCCCGGTTTATAATGACTTTGTTGATATATGCGACAAAAGAAAAGCCGATCGGCTTCCCCCGCATAGACCGTATGATTGCCCCATAGACTTACTCCCAGGGGCGGAGATTCCGTTTGGTCATGTCTACCCGTTGGCGGCACCTGAGCTAGAAGCATTAAAAGAGTACATTGATGAAAGTCTAGCCAAGGGATTTATTCGCCCGTCTACCTCACCAGCAGGGGCACCCATCTTTTTCGTGAAAAAGAAAGAGGGGACTCTGAGACCCTGTATTGACTACCGGGAACTGAATAAAATAACCATCCGGAACCGGTATACGTTACCGTTGATTCCTGAGCTATTGGAGAGTGTCCAACAGGCAAAAATATTCACCAAATTGGATCTCCGTGGGGCATATAATCTACTTCGCATACGTCCCGGAGACGAGTGGAAGACCGCGTTCCGATGTCGGTATGGACATTTTGAGTACCTAGTGATGCCTTTTGGACTTTGTAACGCTCCCGCGGCTTTCCAACATCTAGTTAATGATATTTTTAGGGACATCATGGACCAATTCATGGTGATTTATCTGGACGATATCCTAATCTTTTCTGATTCCCTACAGGAACACCAGGAGCACGTCAAAACCGTACTTACCCGGCTGAGGGAAAACCACCTGTACATTAAACTGGAGAAATGCGAATTCCATTCCTCACAAATACAATTCTTAGGTTATGTCATCTCTCCTCAGGGACTGAACATGGAGTCTGGCAAGATACAAGCAATTCTAGACTGGCCGGAACCGGGAAACATTAAAGAGGTACAACGCTTTGTCGGTTTTGCCAACTTTTACCGACGCTTTATCCGTAATTTTTCAGAGATCGTTCGTCCCATCACTCTGTTGACCAAGAAAGGACAGAAGTTTGTGTGGTCCGCCCAGGCCCAGGAAGCATTCCATCGTCTCAAGGTTTGTTTTACCTCAGCGCCAATATTGGTATATCCGAATCCCGCACTTCCCTTTATCGTGGAAGTCGACGCTTCCGACTACGCATTAGGGGCCATCCTTTCTCAAAGGACTGGGGACAAGAGTCTCTTGCATCCGTGTGCTTTCTTTTCCCGCCGGTTGTCCCCTGCAGAAAGGAACTATGACATTGCGGACAAGGAATTGTTAGCGATTATTTCAGCTTTCAAGGAATGGAGACACCACTTACAGGGAGCCGCGCAGCAAGTGATAGTACTCACAGATCATCGTAATCTGGAATTTCTTAAGTCTGCCAGGTGTCTGTCTCCACGGCAAGCCCGTTGGAGTTTGTTCCTTAACCAGTTCAATTTTATCGTTACATACCGTCCAGGTTCACGTAATGGGAAAGCCGATGCCTTGTCCCGAATCCATGCCGTGGACTCCGTGCCTGGAACCCCGTCTCAGACCGTGTTATCAGATGCCAATTTCGTTGGAGTAATCCAGGACCAGGACTTGTGGAAGGACATCAAGCTGGCCTATGATGGTGACGTATTTCTTGCTGCCCCCCCGAATGATGTAACTCTTGTTCTTCGGAATGGTGTGTGGTTGAGAGAACGACGCATTTATGTCCTGGAGGCCGTAAGACTTCGGGTTCTCAAGTTGGTCCATGACTCCGTGTTGGCTGGTCATAGGGGGGTACAGAAGACGCAGGAATTTCTAAGCCGTTTTTTCTGGTGGCCTACCTGTTTAAAGGATGTAAAGGACTATGTCCACTCATGTGTGGTTTGTGCCCGGTGCAAGGTCCCTCGTGTGGCTCCTACGGGACTCCTCCAACCGTTACCCGTGCCATCTCGCCCTTGGGGGTCTATCTCAATGGATTTTATTGTGGAGTTGCCAGTCTCAGGCGGTCACAATACCATTTTGGTGGTGGTGGATCGGTTGACTAAAGCTGCTCACTTTATTCCGTGTACCGGTCTTCCCTCAGCCGCAGAGACAGTGGATTTGGTTATCCAGGACGTATTCCGATTGCATGGGGTACCAGACGAGATCATCTCTGACCTGGGCGTGCAGTTCACGTCTAGGTTCTGGAAGGGGTTTTGTACGGCACTCCAGATTGATGTCTGTTTGTCTTCTGCATACCATCCTCAGACAAATGGGCAGACCGAACGGACCAATCAAACCCTGGAACAATACCTTCGCTGTTATGTCAGCCATCTGCAGGACGATTGGTTGAAGATGCTTCCGTTGGCGGAGTTCTCGTATAACAACACTCAGAGCAGCTCCACTAAGGTAACGCCCTTTTTTGCTAACTTGGGTTACCATCCGACTATTTTGCCTAGGTCACCGGTTGCGGTTTCGGTGCCTGCGGTGGAAGACAGATTGACAGAGCTGCGACAAAATCTGGAGGTTCTAAAGGACACTGTGGCTACGGCTCAGGAGCGTTACAAGAGGTCGGCAGACACTCACCGGAAACCGGCCCCCATGTATAAGGTAGGGGACTCAGTATGGTTATCCACCAAAAACCTGAGATTGGGTGTCCCTTCGCAGAAGCTGGGACAAAAATTCATCGGTCCATTTAAGATCACCGGGATCGTGAGCCCTGTGGCCTGTCGGCTGCGGTTACCGCACCATCTGAAGGTACACCCGGTCTTTCATGTTTCTCTCCTCAAACCCGTTTCTCCTAATACGTTTCATGGTCGTGTCGTGCCTCCTCCTCCGCCTGTGATGGTCGACGGCGAGGAGCAGTTCGTGGTTGAGGACATTATTGACTCCCGGCTCCATCGTCGTCGGCTTCAGTATCTGGTACGTTGGCAGGGGTACGCCCCCGAGGACGATTCCTGGGAACCGGTGGGTAACATTCGGGCACCCCGGAAGATTGCTCAGTTTCATCGACGGTACCCGGACAAACCAGGCCCTGATCCGTCCTGAGGCCGTTTCTGGGGGGGGGAGTAATGTCAGGTTTCCGGGTTTTCCAGTTCTCTTTTGAAAGAGCTTGCCCTCAGTTAACATGGAGTTTAATGTTCTGTTGCCCTACTTCCTGTCCAGCTGCTTAAAAGGCCGCCTCTAAGCCTAGTCCAGTGCCTGAGTATACTGCTTGCTGTGTGCTCCTGCTTTGCTGCTTCTACTTCCTGATTGCCTTTTGGATCCTTCTGAAAGACTACCGACAGACTCTGGACCATACCCGGTTTTCTTCAAGCTGTGCCC
Organism: Anomaloglossus baeobatrachus; assembly: GCF_048569485.1. Taxonomy (NCBI): domain Eukaryota; kingdom Metazoa; phylum Chordata; class Amphibia; order Anura; family Aromobatidae; genus Anomaloglossus; species Anomaloglossus baeobatrachus. The sequence continues at coordinate 358,751,776 of NC_134355.1, forward strand.
GGACTCCGTCTGCCGTCTTTGGTCAGCACTTCTGCCCGGTTCCTTCTGGTTCGTAACCACTCCGGACTATCATCCCGTACGGACACTCCTGGACTTTTACCACTTGCCCCTTGTGTCCCGGCTGCTGCGCATTTAGGCCTTCCGGGGTGATTGCCGGACAGTCCCTGTATAGGGGTTCGCTCTGGTGGTCTCCCTGGGGGAGTCCGGTGCGTGGCCCCGGGAATCCCCTTCGCTCCGTTTCGGGAAGGTATTTCGTGTGTGTTCTACTGTGTTTGTTCCGTTGTGTATCTACCATGGTTACATGTTATAAACATCTTGTACCAAGAACTCATCTCTGGTGGTCATTGCCCTAACGCTATCGAAATCCTCAGAACATACAATAGTATTACACTTTCCTTTAAAATAAAATACAAAAAAAAACCCTTTTACCCCTTTAATCCCCAAAACACCCAAGTCCGACGTAATGCATAGGAGGTCCAAAAATGATTACAGCTCTGCTACATCTGAAGTAACAGTGTGCATAGAACATGAATGTCAGCTGTGAGCTTCAGGCAGAAAATGAGCCACAGCAATGAGTGTTGACGTCACTCATATTTTTTGCAGTCACAGCATGGTCCTCCATCTGTGATCGCAAATAATCTAATCTAATAAAATCTAATAGTCTAATATCCATTCAACTGCAACAGAAGAATTGGTCTGTAGAGGATTATGGCCCTGAATTCCTAAGCTTGTCTATGGGCACTCGGTGGAACGACCCTGAGCTTAAAAGCCAATTTTTTCAGTGTGTGTCCAAGAGGATCTTAGAGGTGTTGGTCACGTATGAAACTCCTCCGTCGCTTGAGTGTGCCATGGCGCTAGCAATCCAGATTGATTGCCATTTCAAGCAAAGGTCTCATAATACAAGGACTCTCTGGGAAGGATTATCGTCTTTGCCTCCAGAGGCTTCACTCAACCCTTTGCATCTTGGAGGTATGTCCCATGTGAGGATATGCTTTTTCTCAGCTAAAATAGGAGGCGCTTGTTTTTGCTGGGGAAACATGGGTCCCTTTGTTGGTGTCTGCCCCTTTGTGCCCAGGGGAATACCGCAGTCTAAAAAACTTTTGTGTCCAGATGGGATTGGGGATTCCAATCAGGGTCTACGTATTTCCTCCACCATGGCGTCTCATCGTTTATTTCCTGCCAGGGTTAAAATAAGGGGTCAGGAAGTTACAATTAAGGATTTTCTAGATAGTGGTTCTAGGGCCAACATAATTGACAAACAGTTTTCTCACTCCTCTGGGATAAGGGTGTACAAGTTATTTAGTCCTGTCTGGATTTTTGCCATTGACCCATCACCTCTCTCCCAAGCGCTTTTTAGGAAGTATGCACAGGAGTTGAAACTCGTCATAGGCGTATTCCATTCGGAGCACATTACATGTTATGTGTTCAATACCTTCTGGCAAAAATTGTGTTAGACTTACCTTGGTTTACATTACACAGCCCTGTTGACTAGAAGACCCAGCACATAATTAAATTGAGCTCTTACTTTAACGAACACTGTCTAGATTCCTGTATCTCAGTGATAACCACTAGTATTCTGGATTCTTTTTCAGAGTTTAGTGACGTCTTCTCTGAGAAAGGTTGTCAGGAGCTGCTGCTGCACAGACCTTATCACTGCACCATAAGGTTTAAGTCAGTGGCAAGTTGCCCAAGTGCACACTGTATATTCTGTCTGGTCCTGAGAGACCCGCTCTCAAAAAGTACATAACAGAGAGTTTAACTAATGGTCAAATTAGACCATCTTTGTCCCCGGTGGTTGTGGGTTTCTTCTTTGTCAAAAAGGATGGTGGACTGCAATCGTGTCTGGATTTCCATGCGTTTAACCAGATTACTGTTCATGACCCATACCCGATGCCACTGTTTCCGGACCTATTTAGTCAGATAACTGGATTTCAGGGGGCCTTTAATCTGATTTGATATTAAGGAATAACGTTTGGAACTCCATTCTATGTCTGAACTGGGTGCAAAAAACCTAAAAAACATCACTATGGGGAGATAAGGTATGCACACCAGTGACTATGGAAGGGGAATACATGGAATAGCAGAAACTGCTGTGTGAATACTGACATGAAAAATTCAATAACTATTTGTAAGAATGAAATGTGAAAAATGGAACCTGCATTACTGCCATGAATATATGAATAAAGAGAAATTTAGCTACTGAATTGATCAATGCAGAAGAGCCCCAACACTACGCCAAAGTATTTCTCTACGTTGGGGTCCCTAGCTTGTGTGTGTCCTCTCATGCAGTTAAAAAACTTACCGTGTATGGGACGCTGAGACCCAGGCTATATATGCGTATAATGTGGATTGGCAATAGGTGTGTATGGGGAGGGTTCACAAACGAAAAAATACTAACATTAAGGAATAACGTTTGGAACTCCATTCTATGTCTGAACTGGGTGCAAAAAACCTAAAAAACATCACTATGGGGAGATAAGGTATGCACACCAGTGACTATGGAAGGGGAATACATGGAATAGCAGAAACTGCTGTGTGAATACTGACATGAAAAATTCAATAACTATTTGTAAGAATGAAATGTGAAAAATGGAACCTGCATTACTGCCATGAATATATGAATAAAGAGAAATTTAGCTACTGAATTGATCAATGCAGAAGAGCCCCAACACTACGCCAAAGTATTTCTCTACGTTGGGGTCCCTAGCTTGTGTGTGTCCTCTCATGCAGTTAAAAAACTTACCGTGTATGGGACGCTGAGACCCAGGCTATATATGCGTATAATGTGGATTGGCAATAGGTGTGTATGGGGAGGGTTCACAAACGAAAAAATACTAACATTAAGGAATAACGTTTGGAACTCCATTCTATGTCTGAACTGGGTGCAAAAAACCTAAAAAACATCACTATGGGGAGATAAGGTATGCACACCAGTGACTATGGAAGGGGAATACATGGAATAGCAGAAACTGCTGTGTGAATACTGACATGAAAAATTCAATAACTATTTGTAAGAATGAAATGTGAAAAATGGAACCTGCATTACTGCCATGAATATATGAATAAAGAGAAATTTAGCTACTGAATTGATCAATGCAGAAGAGCCCCAACACTACGCCAAAGTATTTCTCTACGTTGGGGTCCCTAGCTTGTGTGTGTCCTCTCATGCAGTTAAAAAACTTGCCGTGTATGGGACGCTGAGACCCAGGCTATATATGCGTATAATGTGGATTGGCAATAGGTGTGTATGGGGAGGGTTCACAAACGAAAAAATACTAACATTAAGGAATAACGTTTGGAACTCCATTCTATGTCTGAACTGGGTGCAAAAAACCTAAAAAACATCACTATGGGGAGATAAGGTATGCACACCAGTGACTATGGAAGGGGAATACATGGAATAGCAGAAACTGCTGTGTGAATACTGACATGAAAAATTCAATAACTATTTGTAAGAATGAAATGTGAAAAATGGAACCTGCATTACTGCCATGAATATATGAATAAAGAGAAATTTAGCTACTGAATTGATCAATGCAGAAGAGCCCCAACATGCTATTCCATGTATTCCCCTTCCATAGTCACTGGTGTGCATACCTTATCTCCCCATAGTGATGTTTTTTAGGTTTTTTGCACCCAGTTCAGACATAGAATGGAGTTCCAAACGTTATTCCTTAATGTTAGTATTTTTTCGTTTGTGAACCCTCCCCATACACACCTATTGCCAATCCACATTATACGCATATATAGCCTGGGTCTCAGCGTCCCATACACGGTAAGTTTTTTAACTGCATGAGAGGACACACAAGCTAGGGACCCCAACGTAGAGAAATACTTTGGCGTAGTGTTGGGGCTCTTCTGCATTGATCAATTCAGTAGCTAAATTTCTCTTTATTCATATATTCATGGCAGTAATGCAGGTTCCATTTTTCACATTTCATTCTTACAAATAGTTATTGAATTTTTCATGTCAGTATTCACACAGCAGTTTCTGCTATTCCATGTATTCCCCTTCCATAGTCACTGGTGTGCATACCTTATCTCCCCATAGTGATGTTTTTTAGGTTTTTTGCACCCAGTTCAGACATAGAATGGAGTTCCAAACGTTATTCCTTAATGTTAGTATTTTTTCGTTTGTGAACCCTCCCCATACACACCTATTGCCAATCCACATTATACGCATATATAGCCTGGGTCTCAGCGTCCCATACACGGTAAGTTTTTTAACTGCATGAGAGGACACACACAAGCTAGGGACCCCAACGTAGAGAAATACTTTGGCGTAGTGTTGGGGCTCTTCTGCATTGATCAATTCAGTAGCTAAATTTCTCTTTATTCATATATTCATGGCAGTAATGCAGGTTCCATTTTTCACATTTCATTCTTACAAATAGTTATTGAATTTTTCATGTCAGTATTCACACAGCAGTTTCTGCTATTCCATGTATTCCCCTTCCATAGTCACTGGTGTGCATACCTTATCTCCCCATAGTGATGTTTTTTAGGTTTTTTGCACCCAGTTCAGACATAGAATGGAGTTCCAAACGTTATTCCTTAATGTTAGTATTTTTTCGTTTGTGAACCCTCCCCATACACACCTATTGCCAATCCACATTATACGCATATATAGCCTGGGTCTCAGCGTCCCATACACGGTAAGTTTTTTAACTGCATGAGAGGACACACACAAGCTAGGGACCCCAACGTAGAGAAATACTTTGGCGTAGTGTTGGGGCTCTTCTGCATTGATCAATTCAGTAGCTAAATTTCTCTTTATTCATATATTCATGGCAGTAATGCAGGTTCCATTTTTCACATTTCATTCTTACAAATAGTTATTGAATTTTTCATGTCAGTATTCACACAGCAGTTTCTGCTATTCCATGTATTCCCCTTCCATAGTCACTGGTGTGCATACCTTATCTCCCCATAGTGATGTTTTTTTAGGTTTTTTGCACCCAGTTCAGACATAGAATGGAGTTCCAAACGTTATTCCTTAATGTTAGTATTTTTTCGTTTGTGAACCCTCCCCATACACACCTATTGCCAATCCACATTATACGCATATATAGCCTGGGTCTCAGCGTCCCATACACGGTAAGTTTTTTAACTGCATGAGAGGACACACACAAGCTAGGGACCCCAACGTAGAGAAATACTTTGGCGTAGTGTTGGGGCTCTTCTGCATTGATCAATTCAGTAGCTAAATTTCTCTTTATTCATATATTCATGGCAGTAATGCAGGTTCCATTTTTCACATTTCATTCTTACAAATAGTTATTGAATTTTTCATGTCAGTATTCACACAGCAGTTTCTGCTATTCCATGTATTCCCCTTCCATAGTCACTGGTGTGCATACCTTATCTCCCCATAGTGATGTTTTTTAGGTTTTTTGCACCCAGTTCAGACATAGAATGGAGTTCCAAACGTTATTCCTTAATGTTAGTATTTTTTCGTTTGTGAACCCTCCCCATACACACCTATTGCCAATCCACATTATACGCATATATAGCCTGGGTCTCAGCGTCCCATACACGGTAAGTTTTTTAACTGCATGAGAGGACACACACAAGCTAGGGACCCCAACGTAGAGAAATACTTTGGCGTAGTGTTGGGGCTCTTCTGCATTGATCAATTCAGTAGCTAAATTTCTCTTTATTCATATATTCATGGCAGTAATGCAGGTTCCATTTTTCACATTTCATTCTTACAAATAGTTATTGAATTTTTCATGTCAGTATTCACACAGCAGTTTCTGCTATTCCATGTATTCCCCTTCCATAGTCACTGGTGTGCATACCTTATCTCCCCATAGTGATGTTTTTTAGGTTTTTTGCACCCAGTTCAGACATAGAATGGAGTTCCAAACGTTATTCCTTAATGTTAGTATTTTTTCGTTTGTGAACCCTCCCCATACACACCTATTGCCAATCCACATTATACGCATATATAGCCTGGGTCTCAGCGTCCCATACACGGTAAGTTTTTTAACTGCATGAGAGGACACACACAAGCTAGGGACCCCAACGTAGAGAAATACTTTGGCGTAGTGTTGGGGCTCTTCTGCATTGATCAATTCAGTAGCTAAATTTCTCTTTATTCATATATTCATGGCAGTAATGCAGGTTCCATTTTTCACATTTCATTCTTACAAATAGTTATTGAATTTTTCATGTCAGTATTCACACAGCAGTTTCTGCTATTTCATGTATTCCCCTTACATAGTCACTGGTGTGCATACCTTATCTCCCCATAGTGATGTTTTTTAGGTTTTTTGCACCCAGTTCAGACATAGAATGGAGTTCCAAACGTTATTCCTTAATGTTAGTATTTTTTCGTTTGTGAACCCTCCCCATACACACCTATTGCCAATCCACATTATACGCATATATAGCCTGGGTCTCAGCGTCCCATACACGGTAAGTTTTTTAACTGCATGAGAGGACACACACAAGCTAGGGACCCCAACGTAGAGAAATACTTTGGCGTAGTGTTGGGGCTCTTCTGCATTGATCAATTCAGTAGCTAAATTTCTCTTTATTCATATATTCATGGCAGTAATGCAGGTTCCATTTTTCACATTTCATTCTTACAAATAGTTATTGAATTTTTCATGTCAGTATTCACACAGCAGTTTCTGCTATTCCATGTATTCCCCTTCCATAGTCACTGGTGTGCATACCTTATCTCCCCATTTTAATCTGATTTGAGTCAGATCCCCTATCTGACTATGAGTCGAAGAAAGCATTCAATACGCCAGAGGGCCACTTCGAAAATCTGTTGATGCCATTTGGCCTGACCAATGCTCCTGCGGTTTTTCAACACTTTGTGAACGATTTATTTGCTCACCTGTTGGGTAAATTTGTCATCATTTACTTGGATGATATTCACATTTATTCACAGGATTTCTCAGGATTTCTCAGAGATAACAAATGGTACACAAAATTAGAGATGCGTATATTTGGGCGGCACGGTGGCTCAGTGGTTAGCACTGCAGTCTTGCAGCGCTGGGGTCCTGAGTTCAAATCCCACCAAGGATAACATCTGCAAGGAGTTTGTATGTTCTTCCCGTGTTTGCGTGGGTTTCCTCCGGGTACTCCGGTTTCCTCCCACACTTGAAAGACATACTGATAGGGACTCTAGATTGTGAACCCCAATGGGGACAGTGTTCCCAATGTATGTAAAGCGCTGTGGAATTAATAGCGCTATATAAATGAAAAATATTATTATTATTAATTATTATTATTTGGTGTTGAGGAACTTCAATTTTTGGGTTACATAATTTTTGCTTCTGGTTTTAGGATGATCCCTCGAAGTTACAGGCTATATTAAAATAAAACTGTCCTGAGAACCTTAAAAAGCTGCAATGTTACTTGGGGTTTGCAAACTATTATAGGAAGTTTATTAAAAAAAATTCTGTCATAGTAAGACCTCTGACTGACATGAGGAAAAAAGGTATGGACTTTTCTAACTGGTTTGAGGGTGCTTTATATGCTTTTGATTTTTTAAAAAAAATGCCTCTCGTCAGCACCTTTATTAGTACAGCCTGATATGTCACTTCTCTTCACGGTGGAGATGATGCATCAGAAGTGGGGGTGGGAGTTGTATTGTCCCAAGGTCCACCTGTTGGTAAACAGATGTGTCCATGTGCTTTCTTTTTGGAGAAGATATCTCCGCCAAACGTAATTACAACATTGGTAACATCGAACTAATCACTATCAAATTAGCATTTAAGTAATGGCAACACTTTTTGTAGGGGGCTATTCATTCTGTTACTGTAATTAATGACCATAAACATCTCCTTTACCTCGAGTCGGAAAAATGTATTACACCAAGCTCGGTGGTCTTTATTTTTTAATAGGTTTAATTTTTTGCAACCTATTATCAAGGTTCTTAAAACACAAAGGCTGATACATTGCCCTATTGTTTAACAGGGGGTGAACCATGTGAGAAATCTGTGCCCATCCTGCAAAAGGGAGTGGTGGTGTTGCCCCTAAGTACGGAGGCTGAGGTTGAATCTAAGATTGCCAAGGTCCACGATAAGGCACCATTTGGGGTCACAGTTAACAAATCCCCTGTGTCTTAGTGTTCGGGTAGGCCTGTCATGATTCTACCCTGGCTGGTCACCTGGGGGTCAATGGTACTCTGGATCTCTAATTGCATCATTTGTGGTGGCCCAAAATCGTGGTGTCCTAGTATTTGAATGTGTCACCTCTGCGCATTTCAAAGCATCGCACTCTCATCTGTCAAGCTTTCAGCTGCCATTGAGTGTCCTCAGCAAACCTTGGATGGACATTTCCATGCATTTTATTATGCATCTTCCTTAATCTGCTGGTAATATGGTCATTTTGGTTGTGGTGGATAGGTTTTAAAAAATTACACTTTTTATTGCCTTACCATCTTTACCCAGTGCTAAAACTTTAGCTCAGGTATTTATACATGAAATCAACAAAACTCTATGGCGTCCAGTCTGATATTGTTTCTGAAAGAGGTACTCAATTTATTGGAGGGCCTTATGCTCTCACTTAGGGATTAAACTGTCACTAATGGACAAACAGAGTACATGAATCAGAACTTGGAGCAGTATTTGCACTGTTTTGTCCCGAATAATCAGAAGGAGTGGACTTTGCTAGTGATGGGTAAACCCCCGGATGTTCGGTGTTCAGGAGACTCGCCGGAACGTTTTGTAAAGTTCCAGTTCGGGTTCTGAGATAACGTGAACTTGCGTCCGAATACTGAACTTGGACTTTACAGTTATGGGATGCGGCGGAGGGGCTGTACAATAAAGAATATTGCTAATAATAAACATTGTCATAATACTTACAGGTCCCACGACGCGTCCTGCAGACACTGTCTCCTGCCACTTCTGCCCTCCTGGTAACTACAGCTGATGATAGCATCTTCTGTGACGTCATAGCCATGTGACCAGTCATGTGTGAATGTTGTATTATCTCATTGGCTACAGACTACTCACATGACTATGACGTCATGCAAGATCCTGTACTGTCAGTGGATAGGGATGGAAAAGGATGCTCGCCGGCACTCAGTGCTCGCTTAAGCATCTCAATACTCGGTATACTCGGTGAGTGCCAAGTACCGGCAAGATGCTTGGGCACATGCTCGGCTCCCCATCTCTGCAAGTCAGCACCCTTTACAGAGTCAGCCCACATGCAGGGATTGGCTGCCACACACTAATGCCACAGCCGGTGAATAGCAGCGCCGGGAATCAGGTGATCAGAGATCACCGTTGCTATAGTAACCCGCACGTTAGGTTACTATAGCAATGGTGGCAGTGGTGACGTCACCGCTTACCAATCAGCAGCCTCTGCTCTTTCATTGAGTGATTAGACAGCACGGGGAGCAGAAGCGTCTCCTCCCACTATGCTTTGGGATATAGCAGAGCTAGATCGGTTGAAGAAGACAGAAGAGCAGGATCATGGAGGGGTGAGAGGGAGAAATAAAGATGGAATCCCTAAGTGTGTCTATGTATTTATTTGTAACAAAGTAGTTTTTCTCTGTGTGGTGTCTTTTTTAACCCTTTATTGGAGATTCTTAATGGCCGGGTCAAACTTGGCCTGACATTAAGAATCTTGGGCTTAATACCAGCTGGTAAAACAAAGCTGGGTTTAACCCCTTATTACCCAGCATGCTACCCACCACCAGGGCCGCTGGAAGAGTTGGACACAGCGCCAGAAGATGGCACCTCTATGAAAGTGCCATTTTCTGGGGCGGCTGCGAACTGCAATACACAGCGGGGAGGGGCCAGAAAGTTTGGGCCACCCTGCACTGCGGATTCCAATCCCCAGCTGCCTTGTTGTACCTGGCTGGACACAAAAATTGGGCTAAGCCCACATCATTTTATTTTGTATTATTTCATGAAATTCATGAAATAATTAAAAAAAGGCCTTCACTATATTTTTGGTTCCCAGCCAGGTACAAATAGGCAGCTGGGGGTTGGGGAGAGCCCATACCTGCATGCTGTAGTTGGCTAGCATACAAAAATATGGCGAAGCTCACGTTATTTTTTTTTTTTTAGTTATTTGGCAAAAAACCTGAAAAAAAAGGGCTTCCCTGGACTTTCCATTGCCAGTAAAGGTAACACCACGCATTGGGGGTTAGCAGCCAGTAGCTGCTTGGATTACCCTTAGCTAGCAATAGAAAATGCAGCGGGAGCCCACACTTTTTTTTAATTAATTTTTTAAATATCTAAAAAAAACAATGGGCTTCCCTGAATTTTGATTTCCAGCCAAGGTAAAGCCAGACAGATGGGGGTGGCAGCCCGTAGCTGTCCGCTTTATGTGTGCTGAGAATCAAAAACTATATACATTATACAAGTATACAGCTCTGGCTAAAATTGGGAGACGACTGCAAAATGTTTAGTTTTTCTCTATGTCGGTTCTGTGATTACCTGACAGCACAGTACTGGAAAAATAAATAAATAATTGAAAAATTACATAGTGCTCTGCAGTATTTTTGATTCTCAGCGCAGATAAAGCAGACGGCTTCAGGTTGTCACCCCCATCTGTCTGATTTACCTTGGCTTGCAATCAAAATACAGGGAAGCCCATTATTTTTTTTTTTTATTTAATGCGTGGTCTCCCGCCATATTTTGATCACCAGTCAGGTAAAGCCAGGCAGCTGGGGGCTGGGATTCTCTGCAGCCCACAGCTGCCCCTGGCGCCATTTCCAGACACGTTTCCCGGCTCATCCAACGGCCCTGGTGATGGTGGCATGCTTCGTAATAAAGGGGTTAATACCAGCTTTGTATTCTCAGATGGTACTAAGGGGTACTTTGCACACTACGATATTGCAGGTGCGATGTTGGTGGGGTCAAATCAAAAGTGACGCACACCCGGCATAGCTGTCGATATGGTAGTGTGTAAATCCTTTATGATATGATTAACGAGCGCAAAAGCATCGTAATCGTATCATCCGTGTAGTGTCCGACATTTCTATAAGGTAGCAGCAGCAACGGTACGATATTGTTCCTCATTCCTGCGGCAGCACACATCGCTGTGTGAAAAGCCGCAGGAGCGAGGGACATCTCCTACCTGCGTCACCGCGGCTCACGCCGGCTATGCGGAAGGATGGTGGTGGGCGGGATGTTTACGTCCCGCTCATCTCCGCCCCTAAGCTTCAATTGGCCACCTGCCGTGTGACACCGCACGACCCGCCCCCTTAGTAAGGAGGTGGTTCGCCGGCCAGAGCGACGTTGCAGGGCAGGTGAGTGCATGTGAAGCTGCCGTAGCGATAATGTTCGCTACGGCAGCAATCACAAAATATCGCTGCTGCGACGGCATCACAAGCATCGGGTTGCGATGTTGTAGTGTGCAAAGTACCCCTAAGCCCAAAATTCATGGTGTCACGCCAAATTAGACATGTCCATCATGAATTTCTAATAAACAGTAAAAAAAAAACACAACACAGAGAAAAATCTTTATTAGAAATAAAAAAAAAACCATTGAGACTCCATCTTTATTATAAAAAACTCCTTAGTCCGACGTAATACACAGGGACACCAATGTCAACTCTTCTTCATCACTGTGCACAGACAGTGTCTATACAGAGTGAGAAGCAAAGAGACCCATGTTAACTCTGCTACATTGCTCTGCACAGAGTGATGTAGTAGGCTGTCAGTGAGGATATGATTGCACTTGCGTCTCTCATTCCATCACCTCACTCAGGACAGGAGCGCCTCAGCTGTGGAAATAAACTCAGATGACCCCCTGCTGTCGGGAGATTGTGCGCCGTGATGCGATTACACTCGCATCGTGGCACAAGGGCCTTTGATGATGTCCTACTCATGTGACCAATCTATAGCCAATGAAATAATACAACATTCCCACGTGACTGTTCACATGACTATGACGTCATAGAAGGTCTTATCATCAGCAGTGGTTACCGGGAGGGCACAGCGATGCTCGGACGCGGAAGCAGCAGTGGGAGACAGAGTCTGCACAATGCATCGTGGGACCTGGAAGTATGATCATAATGTTTTATAATAATGTATTTTTTTTAACAGCCCCTGGACCCGAACTGGACCCAAACTGTAACACAAGCTTCCCAGGAAAGCTTGTGTTCGGGATTGTGCGCACGAACACCATGTGTTCAGTACGAACCCCGAACTTTACAGTTCTGGTTCACCCATCCCTAGATTTTGTTCCTTTCCCTTGTAGAGTTTTCTAGCAATAATTACCGCTTTGGGTCCTCTAGTATATCCCCTTTATTTTAATCATCATCCACAGTTCTGTACTTTTCTTAAGGGGCACTCATCCAGGATACCAGAGGAGGACCTAATGGGCTAAGCACTATGGTCTGCATGGGAAAAAGTTCAGCAGCACTTGCATAATATGGGCTCCAGGTATAAGTGTGTGGCTGACTGTAGATGTGTGCCTTGTCCAGACCTGTATGTGGGTGATCTGGTGTGGTTGTTCACTTGAAACATTAAGTTAGGACCTTGGTTCATCAGGCCATTCAAAATTACTGTTGTCATCAATCTGTTGGCTTTCCGTCTGGCCTTACGAGTAGAGTTGAGCGCGGATCGTGGTTCGTAGTTCTCCAGTTCGCGGTTCGAGTGATTTTGGGGGCTGTTCTAGATCGAACTAGAACTCGAGCTTTTTGCTAAAGTTCGATAGTTCTAGTTACGTTCCAGAACGGTTCTAGCAGCAAAAAGCCAAGCTAATTACTAGCTGACTTTCCGCTGTAATAGTGTAAGTCCCTCTGTCACTCACACTATTATGAAATTTCAGCGTATAGTCTGCGGGAACAGCGCGTTCAGATCACTGCTGCTGGGATAATGGCGATCGTCATTTTTTTTTCTGTTCTTCCTTCCCTCCCTAAGCGCGCGTGTAGTGGGGCGGGCCAACATTTTAGCCAAAGAAACAACGGCATGTGTGTGATAGGATGTGCATGTCACATGTCCCTGCATTATAAATATGGGCATCTGCCCATCTGGGCGCCATTATCTGTCTTCTGCGTCTGGGTGTCAGTCACCGCAGGTGCAGCTCCTGTCTCCGATACTGCGGTGTATGCTCTACACACAGCGCTATACAGAATAGGGATAGAAGTTTTTTTCAGCCCTTGTAAAGGCTAATTACAGCAGGCTCAGAGCCATAGGTGACAGTCAGGTCCATGGAAAGAGTTTTTAACAGCTAAAGATAAGAGCGTCTGTGTAGCTAAGGTCAGGGAGTTCCTTGCTGCATTTCACCATTAGGAAGGATAGAAAGTGAGGCTTTCTTTCCTCTACACTGACCCACAACGCGGCCACTGTACCCTCCTGCCCTTTGCACACTCAAGCTCATTGTTACTAAGCCATTATACTAGCAAACACTGAGTAAACTTAGTGGCATCCTAAAAGTGGCTGTTGGACTTCATTAGTGTCCCACTAGTGCAAATCTTTTCACAGCACCTCTACATTGCACACTCAAGCTCATTGTTACAAAGCCATTATAATACCAAACACTGAGGAAACTTAGTGGCATACAAAAAGTGTCTGTTGTACTCCATTTATGCCCCACAGGTGCCAAGCTATTTACAGCACCTCTGCATTACACCCTCCTGCTCTGTTTTTAAAAGCTATAATAATAGCAAAAAATGCTGCAACTTAGTGGCATACAAAAAGTGGCTGTTGTACTCTATTTGTGCCCCACAGGTGCCAAGCTATTTACAGCACCTCTGCATTACACCCTCCTGCTCTGTTTTTAAAAGCTATAATAATAGCAAAAAATGCTGCAACTTAGTGGCATACAAAAAGTGGCTGTTATACTCCATTTGTGCCCCACAGGTGCCAAGCTATTTACAGCACCTCTGCATTACACCCTCCTGCTCTGTTTTTATAAGCTATAATAATAGCAAAAAATGATGCAACTTAGTGGCATACAAAAAGTGGCTGTTGTACTCCATTTGTGCCCCACAGGTGCCAAACTATTTACAGCACCTCTGCATTACACCCTCCTGCTCTTTTTTTAAAAGCTATAATAATAGCAAAAAATGCTGCAACTTAGTGGCATCCTAAAAGTGGCTGTTGGACTTCATTAGTGTCCCACTAGTGCAAATCTATTTACAGCACCTCTACATTGCACACTCAAGCTCATTGTTACAAAGCCATTATAATACCAAACACTGAGGAAACTTAGTGGCATACAAAAAGTGTCTGTTGTACTCCATTTGTGCCCCACAGGTGCCAAGCTATTTACAGCACCTCTGCATTACACCCTCCTGCTCTTTTTTTTAAAAGCTATAATAATAGCAAAAAATGCTGCAACTTAGTGGTATACAAAAAGTGGCTGTTGTACTCCATTTGTGCCCCACAGGTGCCAAGCTATTTACAGCACCTCTGCATTACACCCTCCTGCTCTTTTTTTAAAGCTATAATAATAGCAAAAAAATGCTGCAACTTAGTGGCATACAAAAAGTGGCTGTTGTACTCCATTTGTGCCCCACAGGTGCCAAGCTATTTACAGCACCTCTGCATTACACCCTCTTGTTCTGTTTTTAAAAGCTATAATAATAGCAAAAAAAGCTGCAACTTAGTGGCATACAAAAAGTGGCTGTTGTACTCCATTTGTGGCCCACAGGTGCCAAGCAATTTCCAGCACCTCTGCATTTCTTCCCTCCTGCACATTTTTGCAAAGCCATTTTAATTTAAAAGAGTGCTGCCAGTTAGTGGCATCCAAAGATGCTGTTGTACTCCATTATTGTGCCACTGGTGCCAAGCAAGTCTCACCACCTCTGCATTCTGCCCTCCTGCATATTTTGCTGCGCAAATTTTATATCAAACTCAGGGAATTCTTTGCTGCATTTCATCATTAGGAGGGATAGAAAGTGAGGCTTCATTTACTGTCCTGGTACCCACAGAACACGGCCACTGTACTCACCTGCCCACTTTTGCCACGCTATTTTATTTGCCCAAAGAGCTGACTCTTTTTCTGCCATCATAAAATTGTCTGGAATACTAAGTTATTGTTCCTTTGCTGCCAAGCAAGGTACAACACATGTGCATTCTACACTCCTTTCCATTTGTGGAACTCAATAATTAACTGCAGGTAGTCCAGCCAATCTGTGATGAAGGTGCAGGCGTGGATATAATGTTGCCTTCATCCAATGGTGGTTCTCTCGCTGTCTGACAGCTCAACAATACCATCTGTTTCCACTTCCAAAACAAGTGACAACCTGCCAGTCACACTCCCGCTTATGGGTAAAGGGGTGGAAGTTCAGAGTGAAAAAGCATGTGTGACTGCTGTCCCCAAAGTCAAAGAGGATGAAGAGCACTTGAAGCACTTGATGGGGCAGGTGGTGGTTGCACAGGCACGCTAGGCCGCATTGTAGCACAGTGAAATTCCCATTGCGACTTATGCTTCATTTTAAGTCTTGTACTTGGTGGGCTCCCCAGTATGCAGCAAAACCACGTAACAGGAAAAGCACTCTAGGCAGTTGGGTTGATAAATGATTGTTTAATTTTCCCAAAACAAACAATAAGAACCATCCATAAAATTGAAATAATAGAACAATCTATTCAGTTGCTTACTACCTGCTAATCCCTCTGCGTAGCAGCAGTAATTGTGTGTGTGTGTGTGTGTGTGTGTGTGAGAACACGACTTACTAGTGGCGCATCACAAGAGCTTCCCAGTTATCTACCTAAACATAGACAAAACACATTACCCCCACTGAATACCCTTGTTAGCTGAAGCTTCACAGATAAGGCAGATGATAACAGTGTCAATGCAAACCACACAGCTCTGCAACACAGTCATGGAAATCTTGAAAAGCAACAGTCAATGCAAACATGTCTCGCTGTCCCTCTATGATTTAAACTGTATGTGACAATTTGACAGTGCAGAGGCAGCAAGTCTCATTGTCTATATAGTCGGCCTACCCAGAACAGATATGTGTTTTGATAATAAAACAAAGTGTTGCATGCACGCATTACTGTCTGGGCACAGCCTACCGTACCCAGGTACTGTGATGTCCATTTGCCATAAATACAGACTTTACGCTCCTCTCATGGTAAACTTTATAGACAGCACCGGAAGAGTGTTGGTCTGTGGCACAGGATGCTGCTCACTGGCGGCACGGTACTTCTCACCAAACTCCAAAATGACTCCCCTCACAATTGAACGAAGTGTTTCCGCGGTGGCTCCTTGCTTTAACACACACCTTTAGCTTTTCATTCTGTTCATAGACAGCATCTCCAAGTCCACACCCGAAGATCGTTTTGCTATTGCTATAGTGACCAAACAGACAAAGGCAGCTCCAAAAAAACCAGCAGCCCCTTGTGTGTAGTCTGCAACAATGCATGCAATGAACGGCAAATAAGCACGTTGCATTGACAGTGGCTAAAGCTGAGCAATACATCCTCACGCTATCAATTCATATCCATGTGACACTTCATGGTGGAAGTACTCAAAGTTGAGATTTTTTGCCTTCTACTTAGAGATTGTTACAGATTGCATGACTTGGGTGATTCTCTGCTATGTCCAAAAAATTCCCAGGCTAGGCAAGGCTTACAACCCATGCGACCTGCATAGCCAACATGACTTATGCTCATAGGCAGAGTTGTGGCCGAGGATTCAGTTGTTGACGTGCTTCCAGTACTTTGTCTCTGTCCAGGAAGACAAAATGTAAACTCGTCATCAGTAGCATCCTCCTATCCCTCCTCTGCTGACGTCATCGACTGGCTGACTTTGGTTTGACAGTAAGTGGTGTCTCCAACCTCATCATCACCCTGTGTGTTTTCATTCCCCTCGTCCTGAGTCCTCCGTGACAACCTCTTCCTGCCCTGACCGAATAGCAAAGTGGACGTTGCAATCAGGTATCTGAGTCTCCTCATCATGTTACCCATTGTCTCCACCAGGATGATGTACGGTTTGGAAATGAGGGTGTACATTATGCTCAGTACCTTCTTCATCGGGGCCTGGATCCGACTCACAAACCTTCTGGCCATCTGTGCAGATCATTTCCCCTGTCTCCTGGAACTCTTTGCCACAGCAAGTCAGATTATCTGCTACACCCGCAAGCTTCAAATGGAACCTGAGAACTCATCTGTTCAGAAATGACTATAACCTTCAATGACCCCACCACCGTGCGGAGCTTCCGCCCAACCTACACCCCACCTACTGTCTCCTCCCCAAAATACTTTACAATGTAATCCCGCAAGGGCTGGGCCCTCTTCCCTCTGTACCAGTCTGTCTATTGTTACTTGTATATGTATTGTGTATGTAACCCCCTTCTCATTTACAGCACCATGGAATCAATGGTGCTCTATAAATAAATAATAATAATAATACTAATAATAATAACTTCTTTGTCTGTACTCACTGCAGCTTTGGAGCAGACCTCTGATTCACAGGCTATAGTGTGACTGAACAGCTCTGCAGACTCAACCATCTCTGTTACCCCATACTCAGCAGGGCTGGTGGAAACTTGAGATCTGTTAGGAAGCAAGTACGATTGGGTTGACACCACAGTGGAATGGAGCATTTGTGATATTGAACTTGAGGTGGAGGAAAGCCCACTTTATGGCGCACTTGCCATCCATTGAAGCAGCTGCTGTTTTGGTGCCTCATCTACTTTTGTTAACAATGGTCGTGTCCGTGAAAAAAGGATCATATCAGACTATGTATGGGAAAAAGTACACCTGTTATTTTAGCTATTATTTGTTGTTACGAATTGGTGCCGCCGTAAACGCAAGCAACCTGCTGTGATTCCAGTTGCGCCCAGGCGTCAGCTGCCATTTAGGGCTGTGCCTCGGGTTGTCCAACTGGCTGCTTTCTCCTCCACGTCTAAGTGTGGAGAGGGGGCTAGTGTGCATGCGTGTGCCGATTTACCCAAGCCGCAGCCTGACTCCAGTGTTTCGCCTACTGAGTATGCTCAGCCTGACTGTGTCATTCCTGAGGCTAAGTCTTCATTTTGGGCTACAGCGCATGTTCGTTTGGACTGTGCCTGAGTCATTCTGCGACCTGCGGTTCCACACATTTACACAGGGCCCTGGGGCTTGCCTCACTCTCGGGAGGCCACTACAACTAACTGCACCCAACATCAGCCCCAGGTGTCCCCCTACACTACAGTGGTGGTCCACACTGATCGCAATACCTAGAGTGGTGTCACGAAACTACATATAAAGAAGCAACCTACCTGTGACCAGACTGTTCCTCCACGTGGAGTTCCTGAAGATAATGCACCGTAACAACACCTGTGGGGCTTCACACTTAGTGCGAAAAGCCTCTTTGCACAGGTACTTGCACTTCGTGCCGGCTCTAACTCCTATGTTGTGCCTAGACAGCATGCTGAAGCAGATAGTCTTTTTTTCGGAGACTGTATTTCATGCTACTGAGCATGCTCAGGCACTTACTGCATCAGAGACTAGGTCCGGTAATTAACTCTTTGGCCGTGCCCCTGATGTGGGGGGCCCATATAGACCACAGGGCATCAGGTGTCCTGACTATGTGGCCAAGCCACTCCCAACTGGCTTGCAGAGGCCCGCCCCTATGACTTGTCACCTCATTATTGTTGGTCAGACGATGACTGGTGAGGTGTTTGGGTCGTGGCAGCCATGAGGTCATCATTGAAGTGGCGGTTCTGAATAGGACACTAGTTATGCCACTCATGACGTGTCACTCTGCTTTTGTCTCCAGGTGCTGCATTGTGGTCCACCCTGGTTTGTGGCGGACCCAGGTTATAAAAGGGGCTGGAGCCAACAAGCAGGTGCGCAGTCTTCTATTATGCTCTGAAAGAGCACACCTCCATGTGTTGAACCCATTGGTCTTTAGGCCAGAGGTAGGCAGGGATAGGGCGTCGATGCAGACCGCCACCACAGTTGGTAACGCAGAACGGTTAAGACCAGCTCCTGTCCTACCAGTCCTGCTAGTGACATTAACAGGCCTGCTGCTGCTGATGAGCCTGCTGTCCACAGGTGTGGCCCCTAGGCACACGGACAGCATGCCTAATGTCCCCTGTGTTGTTAACAGGGATTTCCTGGGCTGGGAGGGCATGTGGACCCTGTGACGTTAACAGGTCTCCCAGTCTCCAGATCCGAGTGGTGTCTAACTCGGTTCAGGTTACTATTAGTTTCATAAACACTCAGATCTGTATCCTCCACCTAACCTTCCATTTTACAGGCTCTCCTTTTCCATCTGGGAGCACGGTGGACACCAACTGGCGATGGGGATATATACCTTTCTCTTTGTTTTCTTCTTAATTTTTTTTATATAGCAGTAACATAGTATATACCACCTTATCCAAATCTGCCATTCCCACCATTACAGATGTTGTTTCTTCAGCAAATGTTACTTTTGCTTAACCACCAAATCCATGGACACAAACTTTTTTCACCTTTCCAACACACCTGTTCCCCTTTCCACCAGCATCTGTCCTTTTTCAACTCATTTTGTATATGACCAAAAGTGCAACTCTGCGGGGACACCGAACTCAACCCCATCTCAGCACAGCAGCCAGCCCTCGGTCCCTCAGATGTGGACAAGTAAATGACCATTTCCTCCTCTCCATGGCAAAGCATTGAGATTCACTCTGTGCAGCACAGGTGTTTAGTGGAAAAGCAAATCTAATATTGCGTACCACCTTCTGCTGATACTCCTTCATACGTGCGTCCCTTTCTATGGCCGGAATTATTTTACAAAATTTTGTGTTGTATGGGGATCTAACAGTGTGGCAACCCACTAGTCAGCATTACTTCGAATTCGTACAATCCGAGGGTCATGTTGTAGGTAATCCAGCAAGAAGGCGCTCATGTGTCTTGTGCATCCAGGAGGACCAAGTCCTTGCTGTGTTGGTGGCGGAGAGGTGAAAATCGTGCCTCCTTCCTCTGCCCTCTCCCCCCAACCTCGCACAACCGAAATGTGAGCAAGCTCTCACTCATCTGCTGAGTCTTCCATGCCCATCGCCAGTTCATCCTCCATTTCTTCATGGGCTCCTGCACCTTCCTCAACACTTTTTGCTGATACTATGCGCCCTTATTAATCCCTCTCCCCCACCATGACTGCCGCCTAGGTGCCGCTGACCATCTGGACCTCGTAGATCTTGTTATCCCTTCCGCATATGACTCCTCCTGTACTTCCTCCCCTTCCTCTTGTCTCAACACCTGACTCCGAATAATGCTTAGAGTGTGCTCCATCATGTAGATGACCACAATTGTCACGCTGAGAATGGCATTGCCAGTGCTAAACATCTTCGTCGACATTTGTAAACTGTGTTGAAGGGTGCATAGGTCCTTGATCTGACACCACTCCAGCAGCGTGATCTCCACCACCTCTTGATGAAGTTAGCCCAGGCTATATGTCATAACGTATTGCAGCAGGGTTAGGTGGTGCTGCCACAAATGCTGCAACATGTGCAGATCAAGTTCCTGCGTGTTGGCACATTGGATTTCAGGCGTTTAACCACCAGACCTAAAGACTTCTGTAGCGACGAAAGTTGTTGAGCTGCTGTGTGCGAACGATGGAAGTGAGCACATAGTGAGCATACCCGCTGCACAAGGCCATGTAGGCCAGGATGGTGTTTTAAAAATTGCTGGAGAATTAGATTCAACACGTGAGCCATACAAGGCACGTGTGTCACATTGCCCTGATGATGGCTTGCAGGTTTGCATCATTGCCGCACACGGCTGTTAAGTCACCACCGGAGTCCGCTCCGTCAATTTGTACTCCGGTCGCCAGGTGACAACGTGTTCCTTTCATGCACAGTGCTGATGATGGGAGAGGAATCGATGCCAGTGGATCAGGTGGATGCAGGTTATGCTCACCCACTGGGCTGCATTACCTTGACAGATGCAGAATCCCTGGCTGAATGTAGGTGGTGGGTATCTCACAGATGAAGTACCATCATTCAGCTACAACCAATGGGAAGACACCACACCCTTTTTTATGCCCATCCTGTCTGCAGACCACTGCCAGACATAGCTATGAACCTCTGGTTACTTTTACCCCCAGTTCAGTTTTATGATTTTGTGTGCTTGTTACCTGACTACATTTCCTGCTTGCTGTTTATGTACCTTGTTGGCTGATCCGTATTTCACCTCCTTCTTGTTTTCTGATTAAGTCCTGGCCGTCCCATTCATTTCCTGTTCCTCAATTAATGTTTTGACCCTGCCTGACTACTATTCTCTGGAACTGCAGCCTTCCACAGGTATTGATCACCTTGGGCCCTGTGTAATTCATAATCCCTGTATACGGGTTAAAGGGATCCAGGGTTCTGGGTGTCCAGCTTGGTGAGTGGCTTCCCTCTAGCCTATCCTTTACAGCCCATCTGAGTGTGTGGATCAAGGAAGGTGTTACACCGTGCTCTCTGCAGAAGGCCATGTAGGCCAGGATAGTGCTTTAAAAATTGCTGGACAACCAGGTTCAACACGTGAGCCACACAAGGCACGTGTGTCACATTGTCACGGCGAAGGGCCGCACCCATGTTTGCATCATTGTCGCACCCAGCCTTCCCTGGCTGCTGGTTGAGTGGAGACAACCATTGATGAAACTCGATCTCCAGAGCTAAACGTCCACAACTCCTCAGCGGTGTGACTCACATTTCCCATACATTTCAAAGTTAACATTTGACCACCAGATGGCCTTGAGCTCTGCTGCCCGCATAGTAAGGAGGTGTGTGGTATTCCTTGCGCGCAGTTACAAGGAAGGGTGGCCTGACCACACAGAGTTTGGGCCAAGGTGGAGGACCACACGAGGTTGAGGAGGCAAAAGCAGTGTATTAACTTCTACATACAGAGGAAGGATTGACACAACTCATGGGGATGGCAAGACTTGTACAGCAGACCCTTCTCCATCTCTCCCCATAGTAACCCATTGCCCAGTCAGCGACATGTAATGCCCCTGTCCATGCTTACTGGGCAAAGTATCTGTGGTGAAATGCACCCTGTCACACAGAGTTTCTCAAAGAAGCAGTGATGTTTGGTGCGACATGCTGGTGTAGCGCGTGCATGCCTTTGTTGGAGAAGGAGTGGGCATCGGCTCTTGGGGCACTGCGATGGGCATAAGGTCTCGAAAATCCTCGGTTAAAAAGGTTGGAAAGGCAGCATTTTGGTAGCCAACAGTTTGCAGATGCTGAAAGTCAATCTCTAAGCCATGTCATGCCCTTCTAAAAGCATGTAAAACACAGCAAGGGGACTCCAACCACAGTCTCCCTCGTTTCCAAAAATTGGTCCACACACACCCCACTTGACTGGCATCAGCTGACCCCCATTTTCAAGATGAAAAAGATGCTTTGCATGAAGCACTCTCAAAAATAGCGTGCCTTTCGCCTCCCCAGGCTGACCCAGGGGAAGAAAAGTCCTCTGAGAGCCATGACTTGTTCATCTTGGTTGTTTTTTCAAAAGCGAGGGGATTCCAACCACAGTCTCCCTCGTTTCCACTAATTGGGCCACACACACCCCACTTGACTGGCATCAGTTGACCCCCATTTTCAAGCTTACAAAGATGCTTTGCATGAAGCACTCTCAAAAATACGCGTGCCTTTCACCTCCCCTGGCTGACCCAGGGGAAGGAAAGTCCTCTGAGAGCCATGACTTGTTCATCTTGGTTCTTTTTTCAAAAGCGAGGGGAAGCCAACCACAGTCTCCCTCGTTTCCACTAATTGGGCCACACACACCCCACTTGACTGTCATCAATTGACCCCCATTTTCAAGATGAAAAAGATGCTTTGCATGAACCACTCTTAAACATACGCATGCCTTTCGCCTCCCCTGGCTGACCCAGGGGAAGAAAAGTCCTCTGAGAGCCATAACTTGTTCATCTTGGTTCTTTTTTCAAAAGCGAGGGGACTCCAACCACAGTCTCCTTCGTTTCCACTAATTGGGCCACACACACCCCACTTGACTGGCATCAGTTGACCCCCATTTTCAAGATGAAAAAGATGCTTTGCATGAAGCACTCTCAAAAATACGCGTGCCTTTCGCCTCCCCTGGCTGACCTAGGGGAAGAAAAGTCTTCTGAGAGCCATGACTTCCTCATATTGGTGAACGTTAGTATGTCCAAATTGTCAGTGGACAGACGCGTGTGCTTATCTGTCAGCACACCCCCAGCAGCACTGAAGACACAATCCGAGAGAACGCTGGCTGCGGGACACGACAAGATCCCCAAGGCGTACGTGGCGAGCTCAGTCAATTTATCCAGATTGGAAGCCTAAAATGAGCAAGGCTCAAGTTGCAAAGTAATGGCATCGATGTTCCCTTGCATATACTCATATATCTGTGTCTCCTCCTCTTTTTCCTTGTCCAGCTCTTTTGTTTTCACATGAGTATATATCCTTGTCACTTTCCCATGTGTTTGTGTTGTGTTGTGAGTTGTTTGTCACCTTTTGGACACCTTTGAGGGTGTTTTCTAGGTGTTTTTATGTGTTTGTGATTGCCTCCCATTGTTTCCTATGCGGTTCGAGTGGTTCGCCGAACCGGTTCGCCGAACCGAACTCGACCGAGACCTCCGTTCGGCGAACCGAACTCGAGCCGAACAACGACCGGTTTGCTCATCTCTACGAGCTTCATATAAAATACACTATGTTTTCCACAAATCTCTATTAAAAATATTTATGGGTTCGGGAGCTTCTCTTCCTGCCCCTCCACCTCCAGTCTTAATTGATGGATCTCTGGAGTTTTACGTATCCTGAACTATAAATTCTCAGGTTGTTCATCGTTCTTTTCAGTACCTGGTTCACTGGCAGGGTTATGGTTGAGAGGAGAGGACTCGGGTACCTGCCTCTCATAGCCATGTGGAGTGTCTGGTTAGGGCTTTTCAATACCGTCATTCAGAGAGACCTGTTCCTGTGGGTCCAGAGGCACGTCGTAGAGGGAGAGGTACTGACACATGGTCTGTGGCTCTAAACTCACCAAGTATCATGGCAGCATTGGATACTTTTCAGACTAATGACTTTGACAAGCCACACTATGCTTTCTCTGGTACTTCTGAGTTTCACAAGCAGGCTTGCCCATTGACCAGCTGTGTGCTCATTAGTGAACGGCCTAGCAGGTGTTAATTTCTGCAAACCTGATGGTTATCATTTGGATCACATGTGGAAGACCTATCACAGGTGTTTCCCCGCCTTATTAACATGGAGGAAGCTGTCTTCTCATGCCGACTATCGATTTTGCTAACCCGGTCTGTGTGCTGTTGTGTTCCTGTTGCTGATGATTTACTGCGTACTAGTTGATGTGGTGTGGAAATCCTCTCATTGTCTAGTTATTTCTTCCCTGCTCTTTATTTCTGCCTGACCAAGTACTGTCTTATATCTCTGTGTGCGCTAGCTGTGGGATCGAGTTTTAGTATTCTACTTTGTCCATATATAAGGATTCAAAACTCCTGTCCCGGTCCTCCCCAGGGGTGGGGAGGAGGGGTATTAGAACATGTCTGGACAGGAGCCGGTTAATGAAGGAAGCCGAGACATCATCACCATTAGATGTATTTCTAGGAGTAGGGACAGCTAGGGCTATTCTAGGAGCCCCAGTCTCCTGTTATCCCCTGTCATCAGATGACATATGAATAGGGAATACATTTTTTTAAAAAAATGACATGAGCTCCCTCCTATTTTTGATAACCAGCATGGGTTTAGCAGAGAATTGCAGGCTCCAACCCTCAGCTGTCAGCTCTACCTTGGATGGTTATCAAAAATAGAGGGGATCCCATGTCATATTTTAAATTTTTTAAATAAATCTTGCTAAAAACTTGTGTGGGATCCCCCCTATTTTTGATAACCAGCCAAGGTAAAATAGACAGCTCAGGGCTAGAATTATCAGGGTGGGAAGGGCCATGGTTTTTTGACCCCTTTCAGCAAGAAATGGCAATTGGGGTTATCCTTTTGGGGTTAATGTCAGCTGGAAATTTATAACCAGCCAAGGTAAAGCTGACAGCTCAGGGTTGCAGCCCACAATTGTCTGTTTTACCTGTGCTTGTTATCAAAAATAAGCGGAAACATGTAATTTTTTTTAATCTTTATTGTTCAGAGCAGTGGACAGGTAATTTCCACATGGAATAAATCTTATTTCTTGGCTGTGCTGCAGCCTTTCAACAAGCTTTATTAACATATAAACCCGAGCACCGAACAAGGACATGGACTTTTTTATTAGTCTGTGTTCAAATCTGAGATCTGGACACCCAGTGTTTTGGTGTGAACCCTGAACTTTACAGTTTGGGTACACTCATCCCTAGTCATTTGCGAGGGGATTTTATTTTTTACATTATTCCTCCTTTTTCTTTACTTTATAAACTGTTTCTGCATAATGAAGAACAAATATTGACATACAGTACCTACATACAGTGATACAAAACTCTTCTTTTTGACATGTTGATATCATACAGAACTTTAATAAATTTTGTCTCGGATGGGAAAAAATTGATTTAGGACAATAGGAGAAAAAAAATGAAAAAAAAAAATAAAAAATGAGATGGTGACTCTAGAGGGAAACTACTTCTTAAAGAACTTTTACTGTGTTAGAAAGTTGTTTAAAATATCCTCATTTTAATGAAGAGGATGAGGATCAATTATGTTTAAAGATAAGAAGACAACACAGAAAGGCCAAGTTCTAATCACTTTGAATTTTAATTATACTGGAATTAATTGGTGTAATGGGATTGCCAGTTTGACAAAAGGTAATAGGTTTGTGGGCTTACTAATAGGCAATTTAATATTCCAGGTAGTTAAATGAGATAAGAATGGCTGCTCTTTTGGATCATAAAATCTAAAATACCTTCAAATAGTTACTAATGTGTAAAAGAAATATGTCATTGAAGTATATTTTCTATAACTCTAACGGAATTGGCATAACACAACAGATCCCAAAACGTCACCATACTTATGCTAGATATAAAAAGGTGATTTTCATAATATCTTGAGAATAGAGTTGAGAGAATAAGTTAAAGTGGAACTGAATTATGCTCAAATTGTCCAAAAATCTGCATTTGTCAAAATGTGTATTTGATGTATTTTGATTCTATGCAAATTAACCAAAATGGCGCCTGCTAGCTGCCATTTTTCTGAAATGTAATGGGCCATCAAGATGGGAAAATAAAATCAATATACTGACCTCTTTGACTTCTCCACTACTCACCATGTCGTCACCATTGCAGGGGGCATGCGTAAAACCCTCCTAAACCTATTAAACCTGGAAGTCCATGCCTACCATGAGAGACTTAGAGATTTCAGCTTGGCCAACAGCGTTTGGAAGATGTGATGAGAACCAGATGAGTGGAGCTGAGGAGTGGGAGGACTGGACTGGTGAGTGGTAAGGCGATTAAAATGATTTTTTACATATTACATTTATTATTTTTTTGGGTGTCGAGAATCCCCAGGGCATAATAAGGAACATTAAATTTACAGATTTCATGCAAAGAGGCAACTTTGAATTTGGCCTGATATGCTCATCTTTACTTAAGACCAATTCCTCCAATATTATATGCAAAATACAGTCACAAAAATATAATAGAAAAACTACATACAAGTGAAGAAAAGAGGCAATGTTACGAGACAAACTCCTAACTTGAGTAACATTTCTGGTGAGATGCACGGATGCATTGATTTCATTGTCATGTGCCTGTTAATGAATTTAGTGCATCTATTTCCTGCCACCTTGCATAGGAACTGGCTTAAGAAATGCCAGTCTCAATGAATCAAGGTTTTTATGTTTGGTTGCATATATTGCTTATGGGAATAATAACTTGCACAATCATTTTATCATAATGTAATACATAATCAAATACATTATCAAGTAATAAATTATCGCAATGATACAGTATTTTTTACTGTTGAAACTATTTGCAAATATCTATAATTACTCAGTTGCTTCAATCAAAAAATGTTTTGTTTGTTTTTTTTTCACAAAAAACAAATACATTTTTTAGACTAATCTGGCAAATAACATGTTTTTCCAGGTACATAACCCAGCAGTAGGTTTATGTTACAACAATAAAACTGAAATCACCATTCTAAATCAAACTTCAAAAACTGTCTCAAACAACTTAGCTTTTCTCTGTGATGTTCAGAAATGATCACAAAAAGGTCTCTATTACTAGATTGTTTTCCTTATATACTAACTGTGGATCAGGAGGAAAAAAAAAAAAAGTTTATACATTGAATAGTACACTCTGTAGACAATAATTATTATCTCTCTACAGTCCAATTGTACAATAAAGGGTACTTTACACGCTGCGATATCAGTACCGATATCGCTAGCGAGCGTACCCGCCCCCGTCGGTTGTGCGACACGGGCAAATTGCTGCCTGTGGCACACAATGTCGCTTACACCCGTCACACTACTTACCTGCCTAGCGGCATCGCTGTGACCAGCGAACCGCCTCCTTTCTAAGTGGGGGGTTCGTTCGGCGTCATAGCGACGTCACTAAGTGGCTGCCCAATAGCAGAGGAGTGGCGAAGATGAGCGGGCCTAACATCCTGCCCACCTCTTTCCTTCCTCATTGCCGGCGGGAAGCAGTACGGTGAGTTTCCTCGTTCCTGCGGTGTCACACATAGCGATGTGTGCTGCCGCAGGAACGACAAACAACCTCGCTACTCACCTGTCAACGAATTTTGGTGTTGGAGCAACCTCTCCAATACCAACGATTTTCACCTCTTTTGCGATCGTTTTAGGTCGCTCAGAGGTGTTACATGCTGCGATGTCGCTAATGACGCCGGATGTGCGTCACAAACACCGTGACCCTTACGATATATAATTAGCAATGTCACAGCATGTAAAGCACCCTTAAGAATCCTCCTGGTAAGATAAGTTATTTAGGTAGGCCTGACTACAAATTCTAAATAATTAGTTAACTTTTATAAGTTCTGAAATAGCGTTCCAGGAAAAGAAAGCTTCCAGCAGAACAGTCTCAGTGTTCTATCGGAACCTGAAGTCAAATATGTATGGCTTTCCTGCTGCTCATCATGGACTAAGTGAAGGTATATCATTAGGATACACCATCACATCATAATAGGAGTATGATCTCTAAGACCCTCTCCAATGCTAAGAGGCTGCATCGCTGATTTAGTGCTGCAGTCCTTCACTCTGTTTACCTGCATAGCAGCCCCACACCATGCAAGGGAAGTGAATCACAGCTCAAATCAAGTGAAGAGGGAAATCTGTAGTTCTCTGGACAGACAAATGACCCCAATCCTCACTGTAAAGATGTAAAAGCTTGTCCCTCAGATTCTGGTTTGTCGGTCTGGTCTTCGTGCCTACTTGGTGCTGACTAGGCCTCATGTCACTCAATTTTCCTCATATGGTTAGTTGGGGCATCACGCATGTCACGCTACACCTGAGGTCTAATCAGTGATGGAAGATCCACATAGTGGAGGCTTGAAGATGAAAAACTGGAGGTCATAAAATATAAACCAAAGAAATTGGCATAAATCTGTGATTGCAGGGCAAGTGTGGCACAGATCAAGGCCAAGTATGATTTTTTTTTTATTTTTAATAAACATGGCCCCAAAGAGGATCCACTAAAATGTCAGCCAACTGGATAGGGAATGGCATGTTTTATTGTAATTAAAGATGAGCAGACCAATAGAAATTCAGTTAGTCGGGTTAGTGAATTTAAATTAAGTTTGGTTTTGGACCTGAACTAGACCTGAACTTCAATGGAAGTCAATAATTGTGTAGTTCGAGTCTCCGCTCACATGCAGCCAGCCATAAACAGATCACTTCCGGGGGTGGGTGGGGTGTTTCCATTTTTTGGGGCAGGTGATCATGCTGCTATTACCCCCAGTGCAAGCCGTTCAAACAGTGCAAGCGTATCAAAGTGGACTGAGCACCGAGTGTACTCAAGCACAGTGATGCTCACATGAGTGATGTTTGTACATAACTCAGAATTATGTTTTTTTATAAAAGTCCAAACACCATCCATCGAACCTTGGGTACGGTCATCTCTAATTATGATACTGTCACATTTGAGTTTGGTTAGGCCTATTCTGTATTTATCATATCATTACTTTTCCACATTCTGAGACCGTATGTTTACGATCTAATAATTACCCAATAGTCTGTGATGATTTCACAACAGCATGTGTCTGCAAAAAAAGCTCATGATGTCACAACATACTTTGGCTTCATTTATGAAGTGTGTCTTTTTATATCAATTTAATGTGTGTCTTTAGTGTTATATGGAGAGAAGGTATGCACACCAGTGACTATACAAGGGGAATACATGTAATAGCAGTAACTACTGTGAGAATACTGGCCTGAAAAATACAATAGCTACATGTAAAAATGAAAAAATGACAATGGAATCTGCATTACTGCCATGAAATATGAATAAAGAGAAATTTAGCTATTGAATTGATCAATGCAACAGAGCCCCAAAACCTCTTCACGGTATTCTCATATTTTTAAGGTCCCTAGCGTTATTTGAATGGTGTTCCAAACGTTATTTCTTTATTTGCTAGTAGTCTTTTGTTTGTGAACCCGACCCCACCCATACCTTGCCGGTCCACATTATAGATATATAGTCTATACCTGGGTCTCAGCTTCCCATACATGGTAAGTTTTTTAACTGCAAGAGAGGACACACATTAGCTAGGGACCCCAAAAATAAGAGAATACCGTGACGAGGTTTTGCGGCTCTGTTGCATTGATCAATTTAATAGCTAAATTTCTCTTTCTTCATATTTCATGGCAGTAATGCAGATTCCATTGTCATTTTTTCATTTTTACATGTAGCTATTGTTTTTTTCAGGCCAGTATTTTCACAGCAGTTACTGCTATTACATGTATTCTCCTTGCATATGTAGCACCCCTAGGGGTATTATCCACAGTAAAACCATCATTAGTTACTCAACACAAGCACTAGAGCAGACACCGCACTACCACCTCTGGCCAGAAGGGGGAGCTCAAGAGACTCCCCTAGATATATTCTGATCTGAGGTAAAATTGACAGTTTTTCAGTTGGAGCCAGGACGCTCAGAGGAGCAGTCACAGAGAAATTGCTCTGAGGTCCGTAGGAGAGACTGACAATTTCCAGGCCCAAGCCATCGGTCTGAGGAGGAGGAGACAGAGAAGAGGAACATTTTAGGAACAGGGTAGCCATTAATATCTACCCCTGAAAAGGCGCAAATACGGACACCGGAACCATGGCTGCATTAGTTTCACACAAAACAGCAACCAGGAAAAGTGAAGGCAATTCAAGCTTGACCAGGGTCAGACACAGCAACATCCAGAGAGTTCAGTGGTACTCTCGGAGGGGGTAAGCAGAGAAAAAGGACTCAAGTTGCCTGTTGAATTAGGACCCGAGAGGGACAGTTTGGGCCAGCAGCCAGTTCACACACAGCAGCAGGGCCACACACAGACAGCGCAAAGAAGGAGGCCAAGGACTCGGCAGGGCAGAGTAACTTAGTCCTCCTGATACAGACTCCGGTGATGGGACTTGTTGTTATGCAGTTTTTGTTAAAGTAAACCGGTTAAACGTTGCCTGCGCCTCAGTCTCTCATTTGGACAGTTGCCACCTATCCAGGATTGGGACCATCGAAGCTAAGAAAACCTGTTGCTGATCAAGTAAGTGTCTGCCCCCCTAAAGTCTCCTCACAGTACCATCACCTATAACCACCATTGACTTTTACCTCACCTGCCTGGGACCCACAGCCCTACCCGGAAAGGGCTTTCCACCTCAGCTGCCCCACATCATCATCCCCGGCCAGCTACTGGCAGCAGTGGCTATAAATAGCCACATTTATTCCGGGTGGCGTCACGAAAAACTCTTATAAACTGTTATTTATCCTTTGTAAATACCCCCCCCCATTGCACTGAGACCACAGCCCGGGTCGAGCCACCCATGACATCCCCTCAAGAAATAGACCCCGATCCGGTGCTGGGTACCCCGGTCTCCAGGGCGACACACATAGTCACTGGTGTGCATATCTTCTCTCCATATAGTGAAGTTTTTTTTAGGTTTTTGCACCCAGTTCAGACTTAGAATGGTGTTCTAAATGTTATTTCTTTATTTGTCTTTAGCGTTAGGCTTTTACACATTTAATGGGGTTGTCCAGAATTATTATTTTTTTACTATGGGCCTAGGAACTAACATATAAGTCCCTTATTATCTGACTGTTCTGCCCAGCTCAGATCTTTGTTACACCAGGTAGAGGAGGTAAAGAGGAGATGGACTGGTGTGTGTATCTATGTTGCTGTATGCGTGTCTGTCTGTGTCTGTCTAGATTGTATGGGCTGCTGGTGGGTATATGTTAATGAGGACATCAGAATGTATCGGCTCTTATTAGATTTACAAGTGCATTTCAATTAAATTAGAATATCATCAAAAAGTTAATTTATTTCAATAATTTAATACAAAAAGGGAAACACATATATTATATAGAGTCATTACAAACAGAGTGATCTATTTCAAGTGTTTATTTCTGTTAATGTTGATGATTATGGCTTAATGAAAACCCAAATGTCATTATCTCAGAAAATTAGAATATTTTATACGACCAACTGAAAAAATGATTTTAAAGTCAGAAATTTTGTCCGACTGAGAAGTATACACAGTAAATGCACTCAATACTTGGTCGAGGCTCCTTTTGCATGAATTACTGCATTAATGTGGCGTGGCATGGAGGCAATCAGCCTGTGATACTGCTGAGGTGTTATGGAAGCCTAGGTTGCTTTGATAGCAGCCTTCAGCTTGTCTGCATTGTTGGGTCTTGTGTCTCTCATCTTAATCTTGACAATACACTATAGATTCTCTATGTTGTTTAGGTCAGGCGAGTTTGCTGGCCAATGAAGCACAGTGATAAGGGATACTGTGGTTATTTAAGCCAGGTATTGGTACTTTTGGCAGTGTGGACAGGTGCCAAGTCCTGCTGGAAAATTAAATTTACATCTTCAAAAAGCTTTTTGGCACAGGCAAGCATGAAGTGCTCTAATATTTCCTGGTAGACGTCTGCACTGACTTTGGTCTTGATAAAACACATGGACCTACACCAGCAGGCATGGCTCCCCAAACCATTACTGATTGTGGAAACTTCACATTAGACCTCAAGCAGCTTGGATTGTGGCCCCTGCACTCTTTCTCCAGACTCTGGGACCTTGATTTCCAAATGAAATGCAAAATTTACTTTCATCTGAAAACAACATCTTGTACTACCGAGCAACAGTCCAGTTCTTTTTCTCCTTGGCTCAGGTAAGACGCTTCTGGCATTTTCGATTGGTCATGAGTGGCTTGACACAAGGAATGTGACAGTTGTAGGCCATATCCTGGATATGTCTGTGTGTGTGGTGGCTCTTAAAGCACTGACTCCAGCAGCAGTCCACTCCTTCTGAATCCCCCAATATTTGAAAGGCCTTTTCTTAACAATCCTATCAAGGCTGCGGTTATCCCAGTTGCTCGTGTACTTTTTGGACCACAGTTTTTCCTTCCACCTAACTGTCCATTAATATGCGTGGATACAGCACTCTGTGAACAGCCAGCTTCTTTAGCAATGACCTTTTGTGGATTACTCCTTGTAAACTGCATATAAAATCTATAACAAGATTAATCTATTCTTTTGCAACTTTAAAACTGTACAGTTTTGTTAAGGCTTAAGTGATTAATGTCCTACATATGTCATAAATATGACATTGATGGGGAACCAACAACCAGCATCCCCACTTACTTGATATTTTAAGTCCTAGGGACAGATGCAAACAGTGAACAAAGTCAGGACAGTCCAGCTGTGTTCAATATGTAGTGGCCATTTATGAGAACAGTGACCCAGTTGTGATGTTTTGGCTCTTTTTACTGTTTATATCTGACTGCGGTCAGAACTCACATCACCTGACAAGTGGGGTACTGGGTATCAAACCTCTATCAATCATCAATCTGAAATTACTGTATCTTAAGGATAAGTCATCAATATTTTAAGCCTGGAAAACTTCTTTAAGAAAACAATAGTCACAAAAAACAAAATATAATTCATTTAAGTGACAATATTATTCTTTATTTTTTGTCAATTTCTGTTTGTAATTTAGCTGTAAGAAGAAGAAGAGACTGCAACCCACTAAACTTTATTTACATATTGTTTATGCATTTTATCTCTCCGCTTGTCATAGCTAGTACATCAGGTAAGGAAATGAAGGCAAGGTCAACATTTTGCAATGCTGAGAAACAGTCTTCTTGACATTGATGTATCACTTTTTGATTATTTTCAAGGGGGTAGCAATTACTTAGGAAAGTGGTCTTTAAATATACTTCTAAACTGAGATGAAGAATGCATTGTCTAGCAGAAAAGTACACAAACTGTAATTGTACAAAGAACTTATAATCTACAGACTTTTTGTGAGTTGTGAGCAAGCATATATGTTCGTAAGAAGATGAGTTGAATGCTGTTATTATATTCCAAAGGAAAAATATATAATAAAATACATTCTCAATAAAAAAGCTCCAGGAATGACACTTTGAAAGGAGGCGTATTGACTAACAGTCTCTTAAAACTGTTCAAGTTTCTCATGCTATGAAAGCAGAAGCATTGGGGTCAAAGCTAAAGTAATTCTGCCATCACCACTTCTTTTACAGTTATGATAAACTTCTTGAGCAACTACTGGATTTTAAGATCTTTGACACTAAATCCTTTTACAGCACAAACTATTACCTATTTTTGCGTTTTATAAATCACACAATTATGTTGAGACAGTCTGGACTTCGTTATCATCACTTTTAATAAATTATCATCAAATTGATTTTTTTTTTATTACCATCAGCTATTTTTATCATTTGTCATTGTGCTTTATCTAGCAGTAAAATAACTTTGTTTACATGTAAGGGTGGTGATTTAAATCTATATAAATTGTTAAACGGGTTCTATTAACAGATATTAACTCAAAATGACAGTAATGAAGTTGTTGACCCATTATAATAAAGATCATATTATGCACTTTCCATAAGAAGTTGCGTAACATCAACAGAAGACAAAGTGGCACAACACATTTGTAGCACAAATAGCAGAAATTTTAAATGGAGTGTTATTTTTAAAGAGGCATTACATTTTTCAGTTTTCGGGATCTGGAGCTAAGTATGGCTTGTTTTGCATCCCGTGCCAATGTTTTTATTGAAATCTTTTTGGGGTAGATGGGATATTTTTCTCGCCTTCTGTTCCATTTGTTGTAGCAGTCAAATTCTGGGGTTTTGATTTTATTTTTTGATAGGTTGAACTTTTGCAAGCATAGTGAGATCACATTTGTCTATTTTTTTTTCTTAATTTGTAATGGAGATTGATTTGAAGACATATATTTTAATTTTCAAAAATATTTATTTTTTTACTCAATATATTTTTTAATCACCTTAGATTTAAACATCTTGTCATCGCTTGCAATTTACATAGCAATATCAAAGTACTGCTCTGTATGTGAAATTACGGTCTTTATGAATGCCAGCCATGAGCAGGCTTTCACAGGACTGCCATGATGACAGGCACAGGGGTCTTCAGCAGACATCATGTCCTGTGTTCGCGTTTCAGGCTTGCTGCTGAGCACTTAAAACAGCGTGTCACAGATTGACAGCTGCATTTACCAGTCCACTCCAGCTGCTACAGGCAGATGATGGCTAGTTATCACAGCTATCATCTGTCTGGAAATATGCAGGCTCAGCTTGTGAGCTTGTGTGGCACCTTGGTAATGAGACGCCTTATAGACCATCAGTTAAGCCAGCTGATATTATTTTCACTACGTGGCAGGATTGCTTTTTAATTACTGATAGATTTCAGTTGATGTCATGACTTTTTGCACCTCTATTTCTACATGTGTTCAATACTTTTCGCATGTGTCATTTCTCACTATTACACATCACAAAATGTATGGATATCTATGGTTTGATTTCTTTGTCTCTGTGGATTAGATGGTTCATTATCAACAACTAGTAAAAAAAAAGTCATGTCAATGCCCCTTTAGAAATAAATTTAATCAAATAATTGAGGACATGTTAATTACTTCCGGCAGGAAAAATATGTCATTAAGGGGTTAATATTCCTCTGCAGATTTGGTCTGTTCACTGTCTGTGACAGATACAAGCTTATCTCATATAACCAGGAATTAGTAGAATCTTTCAGGACAACAATGTAGTCAGCTTCTGCTAACTCCTCATATCTTGTCTTCCTCTCCTAACATGACTACTAAATTGTCCTTCACGCACAACCTCCAATGATCCCACTCATACATAGTTAACGTTTCTCATACTAGAGAATCAATCTTCTATCTATCTATCTATTTATCCTTGTCCTAGCTCCTGAACAACCCTAGCCTAGTGATCCCCCTCCCTCCATCTAGGCAAGGGCCGGGTTAGGAGTGGTTAGTCCCACACAAATAAACAGACGAGGAGAAAACCAAAACTCAAACTCAAAGCAATCACTGACAGAGGTATAGACAATATGGGATCAGGAGGAAACTAAAGGAACTAAAAAAAGCACAGCTGGTCAACACCTGAGTCCGACTGTGCAACTCAAAAGCAGCATTGTGTGGAGTGTCCGACTCTGCTGTATGAACAGCATAAGATGTATTCCTGACACTCAGTGAGTTTAGAGCCACACACAATGTGACAGTACCCCTCCCTCTACAAGAGGCCTCTGCACCCTCAAATATTCTAACTAGATGCTCTGGATGGACATCAATGACAAGCATCCAAGTCCTTTTTTTAAGTACAATAAGCCTGACAATGAACTAGGCATTCTATAAAACGACGGTCGAGCCGAGAAGCAATAATTCTTGATACCTGGAACTCCAAAAAAAATCAACAAAGACTAGAGGTAGGGGAACAGGAAGAGGAGTTCCCAAACCCATAAATTTCTTTAACAGAATCTTGTGGAAGGCATTGTGGATTTTATATGATGATGGTAAGGCCAGACGGAAAGCCAACAGATTGATGACAGCCATAATTCTGAATGGACAGATGACAAGAGGACTTAACTTAAGTAAGAGTACCTTAATTTAAGTTTTTTTTGTGGATAACCACACAAGATCACCCACACAAAGGTCCGGACCCAGAAAATGTTTACAGTCAGCCACACGCTTATATCTAGAGCCCATACTAAGCAATTGCTGCTGAAACTTTTTCCCATGTAGAAGATAATGGAGAGTCCAATTGGTCCTCTTCGAGTACCCTGGAAAAGAGCCCTTTAAGAAAAATACAGAATAGGGGATGGTGACCATAGACACAAAAAAGGGGACAAACCACAGGACTCATGGTGAAAGGGGTCAGCTCACCAGCAGATGAAGATGTCCGTTGCAGCGGAAACTGTGTTTCAGCAGGAGCACAAGATGTATAGGAGAATCCAACAATCAGTGATTTCTTAAAATCTCATCCTTTATTTTTCAAAAATTTCATAAAAAACTTGTAACATCAAGCAAGACATAAAATCCAAAAAATAGTCCATGATAGATAGCCTATGAACAATAAACACGTTTCAGATTCGGGTCCTAAAGCGGGCTTTACACGCTATGAGATCGCTACAGCGATCTCGTTGGGGTCACGGATTTTGTGACGCACATCTGGCCGCTGTAGCAATCTCGTTGTGTGTGACTCCTAGGAGCGATTTTGGATCGTTGCAAAAACGTCCAAAATTGCTCCTCGTTGACATGGCAGTCCTCTCCCAATTATCGCTGCTGTCGCTTGGGCGAAGTTGATCCTCGTCCCTGCGGCAGCACACATCGCTACGTGTGACGCCGCAGGAACGAGGAACCTCTCCTTACCTGCCACACGCCAGCAATGAGGAAGGAAGAAGGTGGGCGGGATGTTCGCCCCGCTCATCTCTGCCCCTCCGCTTTGATTGGGCGGCCGCTTAGTGACATCGCTGTGACGCCGAGCGAACCGCCCCCTTAGAAAGGAAGCGGTTTGCCGGTCACAGCGACGTCGCCGAGCAGGTAAGTACGTGTGCCGCTGCCGTAGCGATAATGTTCGCTACGGCAGCGATCTTCACATATCAGCATAACGATAGGGGCGGGTGCTATCACACTCGACATCGCTAGCATCGGCTAGCGATCTCGTAGCGTGTAAAGCCACCCTTATTCATTGGACTCATAGTGGTGATTACTGATAGCAAATTTAGCCAGAGGAAAGAACGAGGACCCCTCTTCCTGATTATCCGACACAGCACAATTACTGCTCCAAGTTGTGATTCATGAGCTCTATTTGCCCATTAGATTGTGGATGGAACAATGATGATTGAGACAATTTAATATCTAAGCGAGAGCAGAATGCCCTCCAATAAATATTGTCAATAAATTGAGCACCCCTATCATATGCAACGTCAGACAGGACCCCATAGAGTCTGACAATTTCACAAATGAACACCTGTTCTAAAGTCTTAGCATTGTGTAAAGATAGTAGGGTGATAAAATGTGTCATTTTGAAAACCTATCGACCACAAGAAAAATAACAATATTACCAGCAGAGGGAGGAAGATCTGTAATAAAATCTATGGAAATATCCATCCAAGGTTTGTTGGGAACACTCAATGGAAGCCAACAACTTGAGAGTGTAGCCAACAACCACGAGAGTGTGATCTCTTAAAACGCGCACAGGTGGCACAAGCCGACATATAGGACACCATATCCCCCTGGATATTGGGTCGCCAAAAGCAATGTAATACGAAATCCAGAGTTTCATTTATCCAAGGATGATCATCAGGGCCAAATCATGATGTTCCTCAAGAACTTTAAGGTGAAGACTCAGAGGGACAAATGACTTTCACCTTGAGCCTCTACAATCTCAGATTCCAACTTTGTACTGATTAACAAAACTACCACTCTCTTTTGCAGGATGGGCACTAATTACTCACAAAGTTCCTCCCCCAACCCCGAAAAACTCTTAGATAGATAGATAATAGATAGATGATAGATAGATATTGCACAGTATACAGGACATACATCTTACATAAATAACATACAGACAGCACATAACACATGACAGATATGACAAACAGTACATTATAGTCACATACACACCATAGAAGTCTTATACCTTCCAAGTCTCCAGGAGAGCAGTGGGTCTGAAGAAGAAGCTCCCTCTGGTGAAGATGAAAGAAGACAAGACGCAGAGCTCAGAGGAGGTGGAGCACCCTCTGCTGGATCCTAGGCACTGCAGGAGCAGCAAGTGAAAATGAATGGCTGCTCCCTGGGCGCCCCCTTTGCTGTCTGCCAGCCGGCGCCCTGTGCGACCGCACTACTCACACATAGGTAAAGCTGGCCATGTTTCCAATAGGTGAGTGAATATATCAGTCACAAAGTGCTGAAAAAACGCAGGTGCGTTGGTCAGACCTAAGGCATAACCAGATTCTCAAAATGACCCTCTGGCGTATTGAATGCCACCTTTCACTCATCTCCCTATCGGACCCGAATTAGATTGTAGGCTTCTTTGAGATCGAGTTTGGAAAACCATTTAGCACTGGAAATCTGGTTAAATAGGTTTGCAATGAGTGGCATCGGATACGGGTCGCGAACTGTAAGCTGGTTATCGCAAAGATACAGGTCCCTAAACAGTTCTGGTTGCAGAAAGAGCTCCATTCGGTTATGTTCTGGGTCTTTAAGTCTACAACCAGGTTATGCAATGTAAACCAAGGGAAGCCTAACACAATTTCTGCCAGAAGGTCTTTGAGTACACAGGAAGTAATGCACTCTAAATGGAGTACCCCGATGCAGCGCTCCAATCCCGATATACATTCTCTAAAGACCCCTTGGGAGAGAAGTGATGAGTCAATAACAAAGATGCACACAGGACTGGATAACTTATCCACCTATAACCCTGAGAAGCATGCAAGTCTTTCTCGATGATGTTTGCCCCTGAGCCACTATCAAGAAAAACCTTAGAGACCTCTTGGCAACTAATTTTAGCCTTGGCAGGTAACAAACACTGAGACGCTATGGTGGAGGAAATGTGCAGGCCCAGGTTGGAATCCCCCAATCCCACTAGCCCAAAAGTTTTTTTGACTGCTGTATTCCCTTGAGCACAGAGTAGCACACACCAACAAAGTGACCCATTTTGCCACAACAAAACAAACTCCTTCCTTTTTAGCTGAGGAAAAACATACCCTCACATGGAACATCCCTCCAAGCTGCAAAGCCTCAAGAGAGGCCTCCGGATACAAAGACAATACTGATAACCCCTCCGAGAGAGTCCTGGTGTTATGAGACCTTTGCTTGAAATGGCAATCAATCCGGATTACTAGCAACATGGCACATTCAAGGGAGGGAGGAGTTTCATACATTACCAACGCCTCTATGATCCTCTTGGACACACACTGAAAAAATTGGCTTTTAAGCGCAGGATTGTTCCACTGAGCGCCCACGGATCAGCTCCAGAATTCAGTGCAATAATCTTCTACAGGCAGATTCTCCTGTTGGAGTGAATGGATCTTCAACTTGGCTAAAGATGTTTAATCTGGAACATAAAATAGTGGGGAAAAAAAGTATTTAGTCAGCCACCAATTGTGCAAGTTCTCCCACTAAAAAAGATGAAAGAGGCCTCTGTAATTGACAGCATAGGTAGACCACAACTATGAGAGACAAAATGAGAAAACAAATCCAGAAAATCACCTTGTCTGATTTGGCTAGATTTTTTTTGCAAATTATGGTAGACAATAAGTATTTACTCATCCAAAAACATGCAAGATTTATGGTTCTTAAAGACCTGTAACTTCTTTTTTAAGAGGCTCCTCTGTCCTCCATTCACTAGCCCCTGTTTGAACTTGTTATCAGTATAAAAGGCACCTGTCCACAACCTCAAATAGTAACACTCCAAACTCCACTATGGTGAAGACCAAAGAGCTGTGAAAGGACACTAGAAACAAAACTGTAGCCCTGCACCAGGCTGGGAAGACTGAATCTGCAATAGACAAGCAACTTAGTGTGATTAAATCAACCGTGGGAGCAATAATAAGAAAATGGAAGACGTTCAAGACCACTGATAATCTCCCTTGATCTGGGGCTCCACGCAAGATCTCACCCCATGGGTTCAAAATGATCACAAGAACGATTAGCAAAAATCACAGAATCACATAGGGGGACCTAGTGAATGACCTGCATAGAACTGGGACCACATTAACAAAGGCTACCATCAGTTACACATTATGCCACCAGGGACTCAGATCCTGCAGTGCCAGACGTGTCCCCCTGCTTAAATCAGTACATGTCCGGGCCCCTCTGAAGTTTCCTAGAGATCATTTGGATTATCCAGAAGAGTATTGGGTGAATGTCATATAGTTTAATGAAACTAAAGTAGAACTGTTTGGTAGAAACACAATTCGTTGTGTTTGGAGGAGACAGAATGCTGAGTTGCAGCTAAAGAACACCATACCTACTGTGAAGAATGTGGGTGGCAACATCATGCTTTGGGGCTGTTTCTTTGCAAATGGACCAGGACGACTGATCCGTGTACATGAAAGAATGAATGGGGCCATGTATCATGAGATTTTGAGTGCAAACCTCCTTCCATCAGCAAGGTCATTGAAGATGAAACATGGCTGGGTCTTTCAGCATGATAATGATCCCAAACACACTGCCAGGGCAACGAAGGAGTGGCTTTGTAAGAAGCATATGAAGGTCCTGGAGTGGCCTAGCCAGTCTCCTGATCTCAACCCCTTAGAAAAATTTTGGAGGGAGTTGAACGTCCGTGTTGCCCAGTGATAGGTCCAAAACATCACTATAGAGGAAATCTGTATGGAGGAATGGGCCAACATACCACCAACAGTGTGTGCTAATCTTGTGAAGACTTACAGAAAATGTTTGATCTCTGTCATTGCCAAAAAAGGATATATAACAAAATATTGATATGAACTTTTGTTATTGACCAAATACTTATTTTCCACCATAATTTGCAAAAAAAATCTTGCAAAATCAGACAAGGTGATTTTCTGGATTTGTTTTCTCATTTTGTCTCTCATAGTTGTGGTTTACCTATCATGTCAATTACAGGCCTCTCTCATCCTTTTAAGTGAGAGAACTTGCACAATTGGTGGCTGACTAAATACTTTTTTCCCCACTGTAAATGAGACAGAGTGCCAAGAACAGTTTTTTGACGGCAGATATCTTTTAGGCACCAAAGGATAGGTACCAATAAAGTGTCCCTTTTTACCACAGTAAAAGCAGGAAGCTCCCCTTTTAGGAGTAGGGGAATCTCTCCTCACATATGATGTCCTACCAAATTGCGTGGGCTCAGGCGAGTCCTCAGATGGTAATGCAGGTACAGCCACCCCCTACCAGAGATCCTTAGTATTATGACCCTTATCAAAGGACAATAAAACTTTCACACTGAACTGCAGCAGTATTTATGGCTAGAACAGCTTGTCCCCCTGCCATAGAGATAGTTCTGTTTCATATAACTTGTTCTTTTTTTTTTTTTTTTTTTTTTTTACTGCACTATTCTAAGTCCTGTTGTGTATAAATATGTGACTCTTCAGATTTTGTGTTATACCATGCCTGATGAAGAGACCTGAGTAGTCTCGAAAGCTTGCAATTATTACCATCTTTTCAGTTAGCCATTAAAAGGTATCAACCACTGAGGACTCTCTGTTCTTTTAAACAATTTTTTTATCTCTACTGGCTAACACGGTACAAAGATATATTTTACTAGTATTATGAGAGCATTATCAGAACTGGCAATTAATACGGATTGACAAGGACATAGCTGCCTCAAGAGAGAAAGCAGTCTCATACTGTACATGACCAATGCCTCCTAACCATCTTAGATGTGCCGTGAAGAAACTGATTTTTGAAAGCAGGGTTATTCCACAGTGTATCTATAGACCAGTGCCGGAATTCAGTGTATTCAGTGCTGATCGCCCTGGTGCAGAGTACGAATCTTAGAATCAGCTAGCAACAACCTATCTGGAACATTGTAGATAAAACCGAGTGTTGAAAAAAACCTGCCTAATGACACAAAAACGGGTGACTCAGGAGGCAAGGAAAAACCCATGTTTGTGGGTTTCCACCAAGAAGCGAGATCACAATATCCACCAGCTGCGCCTCACTCTCAGAGGAATGAGGATGCAGGTGAAAGTACAATTTTCATGCCTCCCTGAAGGTGAGAAAGTAGCTGTAATCCCCTGAAAACCTCTTCGGGAGTTGCAGCTTGAGTTCTGGCAATCAGACAACCAACACAGATTGCAGCGGGGTAGCCGACTGAACCTGTTGCTTAACCTCCTCCCTTAATTCTGCCATCAGGGGGGGTAACAACTGCAACTGCCTCAAAAATGAGGATACAGGGTCCATGCTGAATTTTAAATTGGGTCTATAATAATGTCAATGGGCGTGATAAAATCTTTAGGAAAAGGAACCCTAGCTGACCCTTATCCCAAAGGCACGTCTGAAGGTGATGATGTTTTAGCCACATTCCTTGCCCTAGCTCCTGAACAACTCAGGTCTAGTGGTCCCCG
Organism: Anomaloglossus baeobatrachus; assembly: GCF_048569485.1. Lineage (NCBI taxonomy): Eukaryota > Metazoa > Chordata > Amphibia > Anura > Aromobatidae > Anomaloglossus > Anomaloglossus baeobatrachus. The sequence continues at coordinate 358,794,095 of NC_134355.1, forward strand.
TCCTTCAAACCAGGAAAGGGTCAGGACAGCAGTGGTTATTCCCACACAAATAAACAGATGGGGGGACAAAACTCAAACTTACAGAGGTATAGACAATACGGGATCAGGAGGAAACTAAAGGAATGGAGGAAATAATCAAGCCACAAGAGTATTTCCACAATACCCTAATCAGCACACAGAAGTTCACCAGCAACTGGATAACAAAATACAAGGACTGAGATCTCATAAAGCTTTCAGTTGCATGGTAGACCAGGTTCCAGCATCATAAAAAAGGCAAAGGTGACTGTGATAGGTCTTTTGCAACATGTGACTCAAGCAGCAATCCACAGGCTAACAGAAATTAACTCCTGAAAACCCGATTACTAACAAGAGCATAGCTGGTCAATGTCTAAAGCTGTCTGTGCAACTCAGAAGCAGCAACATGTGAAGTGTCCGACTCTGCTGTCAACAGCATCAGTTGTAGTCCTGACACTGAGTTTAGACACTGTGTGACAATCTATGTATCTATCTATCTATGGAGAAAAGGATGAAGGCAGCACTCTATATTTTGCAAAAATGAAAAAACCTTTATTGGCCTATAATGTGTATCAGCAACGGCTCGGTTTCTGGGATGCTTCATCAAATGCTTGAAGAAGGTTCCTAGTAACCGAAACATTGCTGATACACATTATGGGCCAATAAAGTTTTTTTTCATTTTTGCAAGATATGGAGTGCTGCCTTCATTTTTTTCTCCCTATATTATGGTAATGGAATTGTTGCCTTGGAGGTCTGGCACCTAAAACTTGAAAGTGAAAATAGTGCTGCTCTGATTCTTTTCTTATCAAAAGATAGAATAGATGTGACAGATATGACTGACCTCTATTATAGCCATTTACTTACAGTGGAGAGCAGCGAATCTATATAAACAGACCATTCTGTCTTCAAACCATATTTGTAGCAATAACCAGATCACGTGGTCACTTTTTCACATCTATTAAAAAACAATATAAATTTTCTTTATGCAAAGTAGTAAACACATTCTGAAATTAGATCACATTCTTTAGTAGTTTTATTCTCTTTTTCATAAACTCTGAAATAGATATGAATATATAATTGCCACAGAATATTATACATTTACATATTGTTAAATAAATAGCAATTTCTAAAATGACCAGTAAGCATTTTTAGACAAGGTTGGAGGAATTAATTATGTTCATTCCCTGCAAAACTTACTTAGCATTCTGAACATTTGCATTGTTGTCAGAGGTAATACATTTGATTAAGCCCGTATAAATTACACTGTATTAACCAGTTTAATGACTCAATCAGCAAGTACCATCGGGCTTATCTTATTTGCTGCATCAATGATCAAACCCCTGCTTAAATATAAAGTACAATAATTTTATGAGAAAGGAAATGTTTTATGATTTCAAAGCATCTTTTTTTTTCTCCAGTAACACAAATTTATTTCATATTGATCTCATTCATTTCACAGTCAATGGAGATGCTGCCATTAAAAGTATCTATAATTGCATTCAAAGCATATGCAATTATGCTTTGTTGTCATGTGTTCTTTGATGTCTTCTGAGACATCTTTTTATATTTCATGCATATAGAATATGAATAACATGCTGAATAGCATGTTGAATCTAAACAGCTGAGAAAAAAAATCTGGTAAGTTTTGTCCATAGTATAATGAAAACCACGTACGTGTTCTGTTTTGTTTTTTTCATAGCTTCAACACACACCCATTATCACTGGCGGAAACAGATAGAAAAGGGTCCCTGTTCAAAACAGTATATGTGTTACGGGGGGCTATCTGATAATAAAATCTAAAGGAATATCAGACAGTCAGGGTCCACCATGCAGAGACTCTGCTGCAGACTATGGCAGAGGATAAGGGGTATATAAGTGTACCACTGTAAAAAATAATAGCACAAGTGCAGAGTGCAATACCTCTGTTAAATTCACAGAGGAATATAATTAGAAAATAAAGCAATTCCTCCCATACTTGGAGGGTGCATGGAATGGTCTCTGTTAAAGATCACAGAGACACAAGCAGTGAGTGTGAAATGGCACCTACCTAGGTCCGTTCCTCTAGTGGTGCCAGGAGACGGACAGCAGCGTAAGCCACACAAAGCTCCTACCTGCGTTCGTTCCACTAGTGTGCGAGGACACAAACCACTAGATATGGCACCTGCCTAGGTCCGCTCTTCTAGTGGTGCAAAAGAGACGGACAGCAGCGTAAGCCGCACAAAGCTCCTACCTGCGTTCGCTCCACTAGTGTGCGAGGACACGAACCACTAGATATGGCACCTGCCTAGGTCCGCTCTTCTAGTGGTGCAAAAGAGACGGACAGCAGCATAAGCCGCACAAAGCTCCTACCTCTGTTCGCTCCCCTAGTGTGCGAGGATACGAACAACTGCCAGACGCAGTATAAGGAACGTTACCCTAGCAGCAACGTCCACCTACGAGTAGAATCTCAAGGCCCAGCCGGACCATGTGCCTCAGGCACCTGCCTATGTCCGCTCCACTAAAAGGTAAGGATACAGACTTCAGCCGAAGCTGTAAGGTATAAGAACGCTACCCTACCGGTAGCGCTCACCTAACATAGACAGAGAGATGCCTAGAGGAACGTGCACAGGGCGTCTACCCTCATGAATGAACCAAGAGGACTGAGCGCCGGGCGGCGTGCGTCAGGGTCTTATATAGACTTTGTGCCTCATCCAAGATGGAGGACACAAGAGCCAATCCGCTGCCAGAACGACAAGAATGACGTCACGCTGGCCTATCACCGAGCAAAGCATCACAAGCACATGACCAGCGACCAATCGGCATAGAAGGTGTCAGAGACATGTGACCACGTGTCATAAGCACATGACCAGCGGCCAATCAGCTTAGAAGGTGTCAGAGACATGTGACCTCGTGTCATTGATGATGTCACCCGCACATGTGAAATGGCTCCAAGATAGAACTTAGTCTCCAGCGCTTGCACATGTGCAGTAGCAAGAAATCCAGACATAGTCTCCAGAGCCACAGCAACCGTAACAATATGGGTCCTTTGCAGTCCAAAAACTCATCAAAATGGACAATTCTACCTGCTTTGGAGGGAGAAATGGGCCACTTTATCTCTTGGGACCCTGCACGTCTGCACAGGTTGCACCAATGATATGCCCACCCCTGCCAACTATAATCTAGGGTGCTATTCCCATGTCCTATTTTTCCTGTATCCCAAATGAAACGTGCTTTTACAAGTCTACGAGTCTGTAAAAAACATGAACAACACACTGTTGCCATCCATGTGGCATTTGTGTTCATCATTTTTTTTAATTGCTTTGCTCTAAAACTTTATTTGTGTCACTTATTTTTTGTTGATCTTTTATTGTACTCTTCCAGTGGGAAGTTAAAGTTAATTTAGAAAGGATATGCACCAAATCCACTAATCTGGGTGAGCAGCCTACCATATGAATGTTAGCAATTGGCAAGAGCAAGTCAGCAAGTCACTAGGGGGAGGAGAAGAGAACATCCCCAACAATCAAGTGTCCCTCATGAAAGTAACAGAAGACTGCTTGAGTTTCTAGGATGAATCACTCTTGAGGATGATGTTGAGAAATGTTTGCAGTCCTTATGCCTGCAATGACAGCTGGTGGCCACTAAACTTCTGCCTCAGATGAGAAATGCCCTGGTCATGGTACTTAGGGTATAGTAAGGACAAAATGACTCTAAAACTTTGTTTTGCCTTATTGATATGTGACAACTTTCTGGGTCGGCCATCCACTCCTCCAACACCAACCCCTTACCAGGTCCATCTTATATTATCCTTACATACCCAGGCTCAACCACTACCTCCATCACACCAGTATTAAGGTCCTTAATATCCTTAGAACCCATACTTCTCTTCCATTGAAACGTCCCATGCTGCACAGCAGCAATTTTCTCCTCAATCCCAATATTGTCCACATCCCACCTGTAGCTTAACACCTGACCCCGGAGGACAAAGTTCCTCCCAGAGTAAGCCCTCAAGCATCCTCACACATCCAGCATTCCAGGTGGATCCCAAGGAATCCCAAGAAATTCCTAGCCATGTGGATTATTATCCATTGTAATTTTCAGTTTACCCCACCCATGTGCTGTTTTTTTATTTTTTTTACAGTGTAAGTTTTTATTTTAAAAATTTTGAAGTTAAGATAAAAAAATGTTTTTCTAAAACAAAGTTCACTTTGCATTTTATTAAAATATCTTGACTAAGATTTGAGAAAAATAATTCAGCCATTACATACGTTTTATTTGGATTGACGTTTCACAGAATGTGCAGTAGTAGGTGCAGTAGTAAGCTCCTTGCTCTACCAGACATTTTTTAAAAACTAACAATACATCATAACGCTTCTTCCAGCACATCATCTGAATCTCATGTATAATCATTCAGAAACATGTTTGTGTTATTTGGAACCAAACAGTCACCATGTTGTAAGCTCTAGTTAAATTAAGGTTACAACAATATGATGAGGTGAAAAGTTGTATTTAGCCATTAATTTATGAGTACTTTAATATTTTTTTACAGATTCTCTCCTAGATAGAACAGTTGCTATAATGGCCCATCTTATCAAGAGCATCAACCTTCACTCAATGTTGATGACGAGGTGGGATGGAGTGCGAAGCTCCTGATTCCTTAATAGTTATAAGTTAACTTAAATGATCAGTAGTAGAGTTGAAACCAGTTGTTTACATACACTATCTGGTTTGAACTGTGTATGATGAATGGCGTGTGTCTCCGTGTGCTTGTTGTTTCAAATCTTTCCCCAGTTCCTGCTGGAGTAAGATTTGTGGTGTAGCGAATGTCGGCGGTCATCATTAACTTGACTAGGTAAGGTCGCCATGCCTTGTCTCCCCCCACTTATCCCCTCTTTGTCACAGGTGGCTTAAAATGGCACAAGAAAGCCAAAAGTTGGAAACGTTTAACTCGACCTCAAGTTGGGTCAAAATGTTGCCACTTTTCTAACCTTTTCATACTATAATTCCAGTGTAAATTTTGATGAATCATGCACAAATGGGTGACAACTTGTTCCTTAGAATGACCTCTTTTTACCTTTACGATAACCAGAAATCTCCCCAAAACACATTCATCTGCAGATATTGTTGTAATTGGCAGGTCGCTTGTGTAGCCATAACTGCCCATCCACTGTCCTGAAAGGACTGTTAACAAGAGGAAAATAACTTACTTGTGGTAGTCATGCCATTTTGTCCAAGAAAGGTGACAGCGTAGCTTCATTCAACACTCACTATACAGTGTCGATCTTCTGTAAGCACACCACAGCACACCAACCAGATTGGCAGCTAGTTACGTAGTGCATCAATACAAAGTGGAATGCAAAGTGATGGGATGTGCTTCCAGACACTGATCAATGTAGTGACATTACAATAATCGGCATAACTAATAATATGCTAAATAGTTGCAAATCCAATTTATGTATGAGATAGCCAAGATGGCTGTCTATAAAAACGCCTGACAAATGAATTGATTATAATGACGCAGGTGGAGTTAGTCTACTCTGACCTTTCTACAGAAATGTCTGTTTTATCAATACTTTCATTTATTTTACTTTTTACACCATTCACATTGTGACGCAAGTGGTAAGACAACTTTATTCCTTGTGTCAGTGCAAAAATAGTCATACCAAATGTTTAGGTTTTTTTAGGTTTTGATACTTTTACACACTAAAAAAAAATAATAAATTTTCTGAGACATCGCTTTTCTATTCTTCTGCTAATGGAGTGATGGCTTAGCTTTTACAGGATGAGTTGATGTTTTTATTAACCCTTTCACGACCGGCCGATTTTTCGCTTTCCGTTTTTTTTTTTCGCCATTCTTTTTCTGAGAGACGTAACTTTTTTATTTTTCAGTCAATATGGTCATGTGAGGGCTCATTTTTTGCGGAACGAGCTGTACTTTTAAATGAAACCATCAGTTTTACCATATTGTGTACTAGAAAATGGCAAAAAAATTCCAAATGCTGAAAAATTGCAAAAAAAGTGCGATAGCACTATGGTTTTTGAGATATTTTATTCACTGTGTTCACTATATGGTAAAACTGATGTGTGGGTGTGATGCCTCAGGTCAGTGCGAGTTCGTAGACACCAAACATGTATAGGTTTACTTTTATATAAGGGGTTAAAAAAAAATCGGAAGTTTGTCCGAAAAAAGTGGCGCACGTTTTACGCCATATTCCGTGACCCGTAGCGTTCTCATTTTTCGGGATCTTAGGCTCAATGACGGCTTATTTTTTGCGTCTCGAGCTGACGTTTTTAACGGTACCATTTTTGCGCAGATGCTACGTTTTGATCGCCTCTTATTGCATTTTGCGCAAAAGTTGTGGCGACAAAAAAACGTCGTTTTGGCGTTTGGAATTTTTTTGCCGCTACGCCGTTTACTGATCAGATTAATTGATTTTATATTTTGATAGATCGGGCGTTTCTGAACGCGGCGATACCAAATGTGTGTATATTTTTTATTTTTTTAACCCTTTAATTTTTAATGGGGCGAATGGGGGGTGATTTGAACTTTTAGGTTTTTTTGTTTTTTTTTAATTTTTTAAAACTTATTTTTTTACTTTTTTTTTTTTTTTTACTAGTCCCCCTAGGGGGCTATTGCGATCAGCATTCCGATCGCTCTGCAGTATCTGCTGATCACAGCTGGAAGGCTGTAAACAGCAGATACGCTGTCTTTCTCTTTTGCTGTGCCCCGGGCACAGCGAAAGTGAAACCAATTCATGTGTAGTACAGGAGTCATCACATGACCCTGTACTACCATGACAACTATCGGGAGTCACGTGATCGCGTCACGTGACTTCCGGTTTCGGCGGTAAGTAAAACTTTACCGCGATTGCGCTTATAATGGCGCTGTCATGTATTGACAGCGCCATTATAAGGGGTTAATCGGCACGAGCAGATAACGATTCTGCTCGTGCCTAGCAGGCACACATCTCAGCTGTGAAAATCAGCTGAGATGTGTGCCGATCGCGGCATGCTGCCGCCGGAGGACCGCGGGCAGTAAGATTATGTCATTTAGGACGTAATTTTACGGCCCGCGGTCGTTAAGGGGTTAATGACATTTCGGAGTACATAACATTTTTCTACTGTTCTTTGAATTTTTTGTAATTTTTTTGGCAGTTCACCATAGGGGAAAAATGGTATGACAGGTTTATTTTGCAGGTCAATACAATTACAGTGAAACTTCCATAGGTTTTTTGTTTTGCTACTTTTATACAACAGGGAAAATTTTGAAAAAAAACAACTCTTTTTGCATCACCATTTTCAGAGAGCTAAAGCTTTTTTTTAACTTTTCACTGACAAAGCTGAATAGGGACTTTTTTTGCAATACAAGATGACATTTTCAGGAACATCATTTCTATTTACAAATGACTTTTAGATTCTGTTCTAGTCCTGTCCGGAGAGCTGCCGGCCATGACGGGTGATGCAAGTGTGACTCCAGCCTTATTGGAGTTCTCTCACACTGGCGTTTAAATATTCGGGAGCATTCTCATCCAGAAAAATTGGAAGAGTGAAATCTGTTTTTGTTCTGTATGTCATGTGAGCGCTATGTGAGTGTGGGATTTTTTTTTTTATCGCTGAACATTTGTATGACTTCTGTATGACTTGCACATGCAATGCGATTTTTTTCTCAGCCACTATCATTTTACAATCATTTATAGGACCATTTAAAATGTTATCTGCTAGAGATTGGTAAAGTATTTGTAAAATAAATGGACGTCACATGGACACCATACTCATGCCACATGGACATGCATGTGGCGTACATTTTTTTCTCGCACCCATTGACAAGTCATGTCCAATAGATGAGGGCAATCGCAGCATACTACAAATTTTTCCTTAGTCCTATTTGACCTCAGGAAAAACTCGAAGATCTGCTCTGTGTCATTGACTATCATTGGTCTGAGTGCAATGCGATTTCTTTTCTCCCATTACTTTTGTCCATTTCAACTGTCAGTACGAGGAAAGCCTTAAAAGAAGACTGCATGGCTAGCTGCTGGATTTTATACACATTTGACAATGAGTATGAACAAAATCCTGATTCATTATTAAGAGATGTGTTCCAATACTTTAATCTATATAGTGTTTATGCAGTATATGCACACTACCAAAAGGTGTATAAAGGGACACTTCATCTCTCTGAATTTAAGGTGTAGAAAGAGTTAACCAGCCTGCTAAGAATGGTTATCATCAATGCAAAATCCTCAGTGGAGAAGCATTATCTCTTTTTTGCATTAGGCACTAGAATTTCATAGGTTTGAATCAATGGTACAATCTCATTCTTCATTATTAATGCACTCTAGTTCTCTTATTCAGTTACATATAATTTTTGTTCTATCTTGATATCAATTATGTATTATATTTTCTGTCTATTACTGGTATTTGTTCAAGTAGCGTTCTAAATAGTCTTCGTAATCTATTCTATGACCATGACTAAGGGCACATACAGTGCTTGAAATATAAGATTAGTCGCTATGTTTTGTATTGTTTGGATTTTAAATGTGGACCAAATAAAGCCTCAATTTTATTGTGCTGCTGAAGCTTCTTGTTCTTTTATGTACAGTATATTACTCAAATATCTCCAAATGAATATTGGCATATAAAACCAGGTTCACACAACCGTATATTCAGTCTGAGTGCTAGCAGTGAAAAAAAAAAGGACAGCACCAAAGGTTTTCAATCGGGCAATGTAGATGAGCTATTATTTTTTCACTGACAGTCTGTTTGTGGAAAACATCACAGCATGCTGCGATTTTATTCTTTAATCGAATGAGACTCACCCATTCAAGTGTATGGCTGTGATAAAAAAAATCAAATTTTACAATATAGCTGTAAGGAGGTGGACAGGCTGTCACATGCCCCCTAAAGACACCAATTGTATTAAAGTGTAATGTTCTTTCTTTTGCTTATGGCTATGTGCGCACACTGCGTCTTTTTGACGCTGCGTTTTTGTGCATTTTTGGCCGCTAAAAACGCACAAAAACGCACCTGCGTCGAAAAAACGCATAAAAAAACGCATGCGTTTTTGCCGCGATTTGGTGCGTTTTTGGCTGCGTTTTGCTGCGTTTTTGATCTCTGCGTTTTTCTGCGTTTTTCAAATGCATTGCATGGGCGGAAAACGCAGAAAAACGCAGGAAAGAACTGACATGTCCATTTTTTTTTTAACTCAAAAATGCAGGTAAAAAAAACAGATGTGTGCGGACAGCAAAAATGAAAACTCATAGACTTTGCTGGGGAAGCAAAGTCCTGCAGTTTTGAGGCCAAAAACGCACCCGAAAAACGCGCAAAAACGCCGCGAAAAACGCACTGTGCGCACATAGCCTAATACCGTTGGTTTTGCATGTTTTATCTTCCCAGGCTGAAGGTCTTATTAGTCACACAATACAAGGTTAACAGCAGGCCCAGCCCATAGCGGAGAGGAGTGATAGGGACCAGTGTGTGAGAGGGTTCCTGGATGGCCCCTGGAAGGAAAAAAGAAGGGGGTACATGCGATTGTGGCACCTAAATGAGTTTTATGGATTAGAATCCCTAGTTAGTAAATCAATAATTGTCATAGTTTTCTATCCCATTAGGTGTAATGTTTGTGAGGTAATTCTGCTGGTCACTCAAGGGGGCTCGGCCCTAACCTTAGTAAGAGTGGCTCGTGATCCTTGATTGGCTGAGTCGTCTGACTGGACTTTGGTGCTCATTGGACACTATTCTGGAACTATTTATACCCCTTCAAGGGTTTGGATGACCTCATCAGCTGTTTAGCTTCTGGAAGAGACACACCCACCCTCCCGCATCTTTGTGTATTGTCAGTTCATCTTTTTATGTTGTCTGGTTTTATTGGAGGGATAAATTAACCCATGTTTTGGGCGTTTTAAGGTGGCTTTACACACTGCAACATCGCAAACGACATCGCTGTAACGTCACCGGTTTTGTGACGTAATAGCGACCTCCCCAGCAACATTGCAGTGTGTGAAACACATCAGCGACCTGGCCCCTGCTGTGAAGTTGCTGATCGCTACAAATCGTTCAGGACCATTCTTTGGTCCTTTGTTTCCCGCTGTGCAGCATGATCGCTAGAAAGTCTCAGTGTGTAAAAGGACTTTACAGCGACTTTGTTAGCGACTTCCCTTTCAAAAAGCTGCTTTACAACGTCCCCAATGACTAGCTAGGTCGTTCTGCAGGTCCAGATCGCTGTTGCGTTGTTGGCCAGGTCTGCCTGTTTGACAGCTCACCAGAGACTCACCAGAGACTTTGTAGCTATCCCGGCCAGGTTGGGATCGCTAGTGGGATTGCTAGAAAGTCTCAGTGTGTAAAGGGGCCTTTAGGCAACCCTCAATAAAGCCTTATTGCCAGCTCACATCAAAGCATTGTCTGTAGTCTTTATTATGGCTGTTTAGAATTAAGTTCTAAAATGGGGTCTACAATCCCATGCTTCAAGGCAACGAAGCATGTCTGGACAAGGGCGCAAGTCCTACAAAACACCTTTAGTGATGATAAAGTCCTACTATACAGAAGAGTAGGTGATACCTGCTAGAGAGGGAGACTTTTCTGGGAGTGAGCCCAGTGTAGGCCAGCCATGGGAGACCTTAAAAATGAAAAGGATCTTCTCAGCTGAAAACACAAGAAGAAAGTAGTGGATTTATCAGCGATCATTGTAAGGAATCCCAGCAAGTAGTCTGGGTACAAGGTTCACAGTGTAACACATGGAAATTCACCTTTACTGTACTGTCTGTTTAAGGTTCACCAGAAAACTGCCATCATCCGAAACCACAATGTTCGCGGATGTGTATTATGCATAAAAGAACTTAAAATGTACGAGCTACTACCCTTTCCTATCCTTGAGTAAAGAAAACTTTGCTTTTACCCACTTGTCTGGCTTATTCATCCTGGGACAGAGGGCCCTGATGTTCTAACTGTTTCTGTAGCCTGCTGGGGTGTTCATTAACTGGTTGGGGTGATAATTAAGCAGTACTCACCCATGGCTACCGCCCTGTGCTATGTTACATAGCATACGATTTTTACGGATACATTACAGTTCTGTAACACAGAAAACTATCGTTTCTTTCACTGTTGTTTTGCACTAGCCTGAGGACCATCTAATGCGATTGTCTCGTGGGACAAACATTTTAGCAAAAGACTCAGTATAGGATAATAATAAAAAAAGTGCAATACTCACCACAATGATTCCTTGCCATCTTTGTCCTGACATTGTGCGATCCTCCAACTCAGGCACACAAGACTAGAGTTGAGCGCGGTTCGCGGTTCTCCAGATCGCGGTTCGAGTGATTTTGGGGGTTGTTCTAGATCGAACTAGAACTCGAGCTTTTTGCTAAAAGCTCGATAGTTCTAGATACGTTCGAGAACGGTTCTAGCAGCAAAAAGCAGGGCTTTTTACAGCTACAGTGTGCAGGAGCCATCGCTGGCAGCCTGCCAGAAGCTGGTAACCAAGATAAACATCGGGTATCCAACCAAAGCGCTTTGGTTAGTAACCCGATGTTTATCCTAGTTACGTGCAGGAAGCCCACACTTCCCCGCTCAGCTCGCTCCGCCCCCTCCTGCCCGCGGCATGTACACACGTACACACACACACTCTGCACACACACTCTGCGCACATGGTCCCGCTCGGCTTACCTGCGGTGATGAAGTCCCGCCATCCCGACCTCAGCGCTGTCACTGTCCTCCATGGCCGCCGCTTGTCACATCACCTTCTCTCGATTCCGACCCGAGACTGACTAGCGGTGACGTCACGGGCCTCTCACAATACTTGGCTGGGAAGGCGGCGATCATTGAACTCAGTGACAGGTGCTGTCAGTGTGCTGGAGATCAGCGCAGGTAGTGTACCTCGCTGACAGCAGCACTTGTCATCCCCTGCAGTGACCTGGGCTGACCCATTGATGTTAGCTCAGGTCACTGCATTGCTCTCCCAGCCAATGGGGAACATCCTGCTCTTCATTGACTGGGACAGTGTGGATCGTCATGGCAACCCCTTGGATTACACCAGACCTGGATTTGTTTTTCTTTCTAATAAATTGGTTAAAGAGGGAATGTTTTGGGGAGTGTTTTTTCAAATAAAAACGTGTTTGTCGTCTATTTTTTTTTTATTACTGACTGGGTTGGTGATGTCGGGTATCTGATAGACGCCTGACCTCACCAACCCCAGGGCTTGATGCCAGGTGACATTACACATCTGGTATTAACCCCATATATTTCCCCGTTTGCCACCGCACCAGGGCGCGGGATGAGCTGGGGCGAAGCACCAGGATTGGCGCATCTAATGGATGTGCCACTTCTGGGGCGGCTGCGACCTGCTATTTTTAGGCTGGGGAGAGTCCAATAACCATGGACCTCCCTAGTCTGAGAATATCAGACCCCAGCTGTCGGCTTTACCTTAGGTGGTGATCCAATTTTGGGGGGACCCCTACGTGTTTTTTTTTTAAATTATTTATTTAATTTAAAATAACAGCGTGGGGTGCCCTCAGTTTTGGATTACCAGCCAAGGTGAGGTTGCCAGCTGTGGTTTGCAGGCTGCAGCCGTCTGCTTTACCCTAGCTAGCTACAAAACTAGGGGGAACCCTACGTCATTTTTTTTTTTCATTTTTTTGGCTAAATACAAAGCTAAGCACCCCTTAGTGCCACATGAAAGGCACCAAAGGGTGCAAAATTACAAAATGCAGGAGAGTGGGACATTATGTGTCTTTCTGCCATTATAATGACAGAAAAGACTGATATGAAGTGCACAAGCACAAGAAAATCACCAGAGCGTTCTACGCTGTGAAAAGCAGTAGAAAATGGCACTGGAGTGAACATGTGACCGCCTCATGTAGGATGAAGCTATGGATCCTGGGTAAATTTATGCATTTACCCTCCTTCAGTTTTTTTGCAGTACACAAAAAAAACGGAAGGCACACGGATGACAAACAGATGATATACGGACCGTCTACGGAACGGAAACGGATGCCACACGGATGCACCCGTGAAAAAAAACGGACTGTTTTTTGCAGACCGCAAAAATGGATCGGTCGTGTTAATGTAGCCGTTTATAAACAGCAGGCAGAAAGAAGTGAATAACGCCCCCCGGCGTCAGAAAATCTCCGGGGTTTCAGGGCTAGCTGAGACCCTGGAGATCATGATTCAGGACTGTTTTTCCGGTCCCCACTCACGTGATCACAGGTATACACCGTACACCGATGATCACGTTACAGTAAATGACAGCGCCGGTAAAAAATTATTTATCTCCCATCTGGCATGAACAAACACTTCTTCTCCACTTCTTCTCCACTTCTCCACTTCTTCTCCACTTTTTCTCCACTTTTTCTCCACTTCTTCTCCACTTTTTCTCCACTTTTTCTCCACTTTTTCTCCACTTTTTCTCCACTTTTTCCCCACTTTTTCTACATTTTTTTCTCCACTTTTTCTACATTTTTTCTCCACTTTTTCTCCATTTTTTCTCCACTTTTTCTCCACTTTTTCTCCATTTTTTCTTCACTTTTTCTACATTTTTTCTCCACTTTTTCTCCACTTTTTCTCCACTTTTTCTCCATTTTTTCTCCACCTTTTCTCCATTTTTTCTCCACTTTTTCTCCACTTTTTCTCCACTTTTTCTTCACTTTTTCTTCACTTTTTCTCCACTTTTTCTACACTTTTTCTACACTTTTTCTCCACTTTTTCTCCACTTCTCCATTTTTTCTCCACTTTTTCTCCACTTCTCCACTTTTTCTCCACCTTTTCTCCACCTTTTCTCCACTGTTTCTCCATTTTTTCTCCACTTTTTCTACATTTTTTTCTCCACTTTTTCTCCATTTTTTCTCCACTTTTTCTCCACTTTTTCTCCATTTTTTCTTCACTTTTTCTACATTTTTTTCTCCACTGTTTCTCCACTTTTTCTCCACTTTTTCTCCATTTTTTCTCCACTTTTTCTCCATTTTTTCTCCACTTTTTCTCCACTTTTTCTCCATTTTTTCTCCACTTTTTCTCCACTTTTTCTACATTTTTTCTCCACTTTTTCTCCACTTTTTCTCCATTTTTTCTCCATTTTTTCTCCACTTTTTCTACACTTTTTCTCCATTTTTTCTCCACTTTTTCTCCATTTTTTCTCCACTTTTTCTCCACTTTTTCTTCACTTTTTCTCCATTTTTTCTCCACTTTTTCTCCACTTTTTCTCCACTTTTTCTCCACTTTTTCTCCATTTTTTCTCCACTTTTTCTCCACTTTTTCTCCACTTTTTCTCCATTTTTTCTACACTTTTTCTACACTTTTTCTACACTTTTTCTACACTTCTCCATTTTTTCTCCACTTTTTCTACACTTTTTCTACACTTTTTCTCCACTTTTTCTACACTTTTTCTCCATATTTTCTCCACTTTTTCTCCATTTTTTTCTCCATTTTTTCTCCACTTTTTCTCCACTTTTTCTCCACTTTTCTCTGTTCTTTTTCTATGGTCGGTCTACCCATTAGCTCTGCCATGCATAGTGTAGCTCTACACCTACTGCACATGTTACTTTATGATTGACATCTCTTTCGTACCAGAGCTGTCTAAGCCTACTCTGACCTCATATTTGTCATTACTATATTGTCCTTGTACTGTATTATGACATTTGTATCATGTGTTTCATTTCTTGCTGTTGCAATTTTTTGCTGCATCCCAATTGTACCTCTACATTGTTCGAGTTTATGTTATTGTTCTCTCACTCTTATGTGATACTGATTCTTGTCATTTTTCATGATTACATGCAGATAAGTCCAATCTGACGAAGGCTCAGGCCGAAACGTCATTTGTAACTTGTTTTGGACAAAAACATATATGCTTATGAAAAAAATTTTTTTCTTAATACGGACCAATAAAGAGTGATTTTGCATTACTATCCGTTGTGACTTACTGACTTAGTCTGGGAGATTTAGAGTGCCGAGGTTACTCACTAATTTTATCTATTATTACCTCTGAGCACCTATATACCAGTGAACAGAGCTTCCTCTACAGTAGTTCTCCTGATTAGGCATGCCCTTACCTCATGAGCAGGGCATTGCAGCTTTGGTAGCAACCATTACGACATGGACTCTGCTGCTGTGGACCCGGGGAGAGTGAGTGCAGATTCATTGCACCCACACTCCTCACATGAAGGGTCCGCACTCCTAGAAAATGGGGGATACGTTCCCTGAGTGTCTCCCCCCCCCCAATTGTAGACGGTCCAGAGTCGTCGTGGGACCCCTTTATTTTTTTTCTTACAATAAATTGGTGAAAGAGGAAATGTTTTGGGGACTGTTTTTTCAAATAAATTTCTTTTGTCGATTTTTTTTTTGTTAGTACTGACAGTTTATGATGTTGGGTATCTAATAGACGCCATGACATCACAAACTGCTGGGCTTGATCTCAGGTGACTTTACAGCTAGTATCAACCCGATTTATTACCCCGTTTGCCACTGCACCAGGGCACGGGATGAGCTGGGGTGAAGCGCCAGGATTGGCGCATCTAGTGGATTCGCCACGTCTGGGGTGCCTGCGGCCTGCTATTTTTAGGCTGTGAAGGCCCAATAACTATGGACCTTCCCACCCTGAGAATACCAGACCACAGCTGTCCGCTTTACCTTGGCTGGTGATCCATTTTGGAGGGGACCCTACTTTTTTTGTGTAATTATTAATATTTATAAAATAATTATAAAACAGAGCCTGAGGGGACCGCCACATTGGATCCCCAACCACGGTAAAGCTGCCAGCTGTGGTTTTCAGGCTACAGCCGTCTGCTTTACCCTAGCTGGCTATCAAAAATGGGGGGACCCAACGTCATTTTTTTTTTAACTATTTTTTAAATAGAAAAAATTATTGGGCTTCCCTGTATTTTGATTGCCAACCAAGGTAATGGCAGGTAGATGGGGGTGGCAACCCATAGCTGTCTGCTTTATCTGCGCTGAGAATCAAAAATACCGCGGAGCGCTACGTAATTTTTTTAAAGGTTTATTTTTACAGCACTGTGATGTCCAGCAATCAAAATACAGGGAAGCCCATTTTGTTTTTAGTTATTTAAATAAATAATTAAAAAAAATATATATGGGCTCCCGCTGCATTTTTTGTATTGCTAGCTAAGGGTAATCCAAGCAGCTACTGGCTGCTAACCCCCACTGCTTGGTGTTACCTTCACTGGCAATGGAAAATCCAGGGAAGCATTTTTTTTTTTGCCAAAAAACTACAAAAAAAGGACGTGAGCTTCACCTTATTTTTGTATGCTAGCCAGGTATAGCAGGCAGGTGCTGGAAGAGTTGGATACAGCGCCAGAAGATGGCGCTTCTATGAAAATGCCATTTTCTGAGGCGACTGCAGACTGCAATTCGCAGCAGTGGGGCCCAGAAAGCTCAGGCCAACCTGTGGTGCGGATTCCAATCCCCAGCTGCCTAGTTGTACCTGGCTGGACACAAAAATGGGGCGAAGCCTATGTCATTTGTTTTCTAATTATTTCATGAAATTCATGAAATAATAAAAAAAGGGCTTCCCTTTATTTTGGTTCCCAGCCGGGTACAAATAGGCAACTGGGGGTTGGGGGCAGCCGTACCTGCCTGCTGTACCTGGCTAGCATACAAAAATATGGCGAAGCCCACATAATTTTTTCAGGGGGCAAAAAACTTCTGCATACAGTCCTGGATGGAGTATGCTGAGCCTTGTAGTTCTGCAGCTGCTGTCTGTCTGTATGGAGAAGAGCAGACAGCAGCTGCAGAACTACAAGGCTCAGCATACTCCATCCAGGACTGTATGCAGAAGTTTTTTGCCCACCAAAAAAATGACGTGGGCTTCGCCATATTTTTGTATGCTAGCCAGGTACAGCAGGCAGCCACGGGCTGCCTCCAACCCCCAGTTGCCTATTTGTACTCGGCTTGGGACCAAAAATATAGGGAAGCCCGTTTTTTTTAATTATTTCACTTATTGCATGAAATAATTAAAAAACAAATGACGTGGGCTTCGCCCCATTTTTGGGGTCAGCCAGGTACAACTAGGCAGCTGGGGATTTGAATCCGCAGCACAGGTTAGCCCAAGGTTTCTGGGCACCTCTGCTGCGAATTTCAGTCCGCAGCCATCCCAGAAAATGGCGCTCTCATAGAAGCGCCATCATCTGGCGCTGTATCCAACTCTTCCAACAGCCCTGAAGCCGGGTGGCTTGTTGGGTAATCATGAGTTAATACTGGCTTTGTTTTACTAGCCAGTATTAAGCCAGAGATTCTTAATGTCAGGCACGTTTGACCTGGCCATTAAGAATCTCCAATAAAGGGTTAAAAAAAAGACACCACACAGAGAAAAAATACTTTAATAGAAATAAATACACAGACACATTAGAGACTCCATCTTTATTACCCCCTGTCAGCCCTCCACGATCCATGGTCTTCTCTCTTTCTCGTTCAACAAATGCAGCTCTGCTACATCACTGCTGCATGGGGGAAGACGCTGCTTCCCGTGGAGCATTCACTCCGTGAAAGCTGCATGAGAAGCAGCGTGCAGCCTTCACTCCGTGAGTGATCAGTGCTGCTAGCGGTAACAGCGGTAACGCTGACAGACGCGTTACCATAGCAACGGTGCTCCCGGAGCCGCGGTTAGCGGTGACGTCACCGCTAACTGCGTTGCTATGGCAACGGTGATCTCCGTTAATGACCAGCTGTGTCAGCCGGTCCCTAACGGAATGGGGAGTCGACCGTGTGCTAGAGCATGTCGCCGGTACACGGCGATACACAAATGTGCACCGTGTACCGGAGAGATGCACTCGCAGGTCCTACATGACGCGTCATAGTCATGTGACCAGTCTGTAGCCAATGAGATAATAGTCACGTGACTGGTCACATGGCTATTTTGACGTCACGATAGTTCCTGCATCTCTGCTGGCAGTGCCGGTCACCGGGAGGATTCAGCGATCATCGGATGGAATAGCGGCAGGAGACAGAGTGCAGGAGGGATCGCGGGGACCGGTAAGTGTTATGGCAATGTTTATTAACTGTATGTGTACATTTATAATGCATTTTTATGTGTTTGTGGTTGCCTCCCATTATAGCCTATTGGTTCGAGTTCAGTTCGTCGAACGTTCGACGAACCGAACTCGAATGGGAGCTCCGTTCGGCGAACCGACCTCGAGCTGAACCGCGACCGGTTCGCTCATCTCTACACAAGACCCTTGCAGCGAGCATATGACCCTGAGTCAGAAACTCACTGTTACAGCAGGAAATAGAGACTGGTGAGCGACCTGACATCATCTAAAGAGCAATACCAGCTGAACAGTGAGGTACTGTTACTTTTATTTATTTAACCATTATCAGACTTGTGTAAAAAAAGTTCTCACTCAGACAGAATTTTTAAACCTTTAGAGCTTTGCATTTGTCATCATCATTAGCGATGAGCAGATTTGGGGATGTTCAGGTTCTCTGGGTTTGGAGGGACTTTAGTCCAAAGTTCAGTCCGGGTACCCGAACTTTACTCAAACTAGAATCTGGACCCAAATTTCATATAAGTCAATGAGTACCCAAACTTATGTGCTGCAACATAGTGGTATTAACCCCTTCACCCCTGAGCGATTTTCTGTTTTTCCGTTGTTTGTTTTTTTTGCTCTCCTTCTTCTGAGAGCCGTAACTTTTTTATTTTTCCATCAATCTTGTCATCTGAGTGGTTGTTTTTTGCAGGACAGGTTGTACTTTTAAAGGAAACCATGAGTTTTACCATATAGGGAACTGAAAAACGGCAAAACAATTCCAAGTGCGGAAAAATTGCAAAAAAAGTGCAATTGCACAATTATTTTCGTTAGATTTTATTCACTGTGTTCACTATATGGTAAAACTGATATGTCAGTTTGATGTCTCAGGGCGGTATAAGTTTGTAGACACCAAACATAAATAGGTTTAATTTTAGCTAAGGGGTAAAAAAAAAATCACAAGTTTGTTAAAAAAAAGTGGCACACTTTTTGTGCCATTTTTCGAAAACCCATAGCGTTCTCAGTTTTTGGAATCTGGGGCTCAGTTACAGCTTATTTTTTGTGTCTCGAGCTGATATTTGTAACGGTACCATTTTTGCACGGATGCCACATTTTGATCTCCTGTTATTGCATTTTGCGCAAACTTTGCGGTGACGAAAAACGTAATTTCGGTGTTTGGAATTTCTTTGCTGCTACACCGTTTACCAATCAAATTTATTGATTTTACATTTTGATAGATCGGGCATTTCTGAATGTAGCTATCCAAATATGTGTGTATGTTTTATTTTTTAACCTTTTAATTTTCAATGGGGCGAATGAGGGTAATTTGAACTTTTAGGTTTTTTATTTTTTAAAACTTTTTTTACGTTTTTTATTTTACTAGTCCCCTTGGGGATTATAAGGATCAGCAGTCTGATCACTAGTTCATTTCTGTGGTTCACAGCTGTCCAGCCCTGATCTGCTGAAATGCTGCTCTCTCACAGACGGTGCTCTGCTGGCAGTAAAAGGAAGTGACTTATGACAGCTACAGAAGACATCACATGACCCTATGCTACCATGGCAATCATCAGCTACACGTGATCATGTCACGTGACTTCCGATGGTGGCGGGTGAGTGCGAGCTTACAGCGGCGGGCATTTTGCCACACTGCCACATTTTGACAGTGCGATCTAAGGGGTTAACAGACGCAGGTAGATCGCAGATCCATTCGCACCTGGAAGGCTCACATGTCAGCTGTTCAAATCAGCTGACATGTGCGGGGATCGCGCAGGCTCACCGCGGCAGCCGGCGGTGATTACCCTGACTCGATCCATGATGTACCCAATACGTCACGTGTCATGAAGAGGTTAAGGGGTCGGATCCTACAAATGGGGGTAAGTGCAGGAAAATTATATATACCTGCAGATAAGATGACTGTCAGATTGCTTACTTGCCTAATGTTTAAACAATATGCATATTCACTGCTTCTCCCACCCACCCTCTGTGCCAGCGTCTTTGATTGGTTGCATTTAGACTGCTATACACTCCCCCAATTTTTAATAAAATTAATATTCACTATTTCCCTAGCCCACCCTATGTGACGGCATCTGTGATTGGTTCTAGTCAGTCTACTGTATTGTAGTGTAAACATAAATAAATATTTGTTTGTTTGTTTTTAATAAATTGGTAAATAAGGGAGCCCGGGAGTGTTTGTTAAAAGAAAATATTTTTGCCTGTGTCTATGTTTTTTAACTGTTTACTTGCTGGGCTAGTAATGGGCGTGTCTGATAGACATCTCTCCATTAATAACCCCTGGGCATGATGCAAGCTGTTAATTCACAGCTGACATCAACCCCAAAACCATTACCCAGACTGGCACCATGCCAGGTCAATCAGAAAGAGCAGGGAAAATTGTCAGAATTTGCACATCAAATGGATTCACCACTTCTGGGATGGCTACAGGCTACTATTTTCAGTCTGGGATGGGCCAAATAACCATGGCCCTTCCAATCCTGATAATATTAGCCCCCAGCTGTCTGCATTACCTTTGCTTGTTATCAAAATCGAGGGGGACCCCAATCCATTTTTTTTTTCAATTATTTATTTTAGATGGAGTGTCCTCTTTCTTTATGCTAACCAGCCAAGGTAAAGCTGACATTGTTATTGGCCCCTTTCCAGCCTGATTTGAGCTGCTGCTTTAACTTTGGCTGGTTAACAAAACAGGATGTACCCCAAGACATTTTATTAAATTGTTTAATGTTTTTTCCCACTGCCTATATCCCTACTCTAATCAAAGCGTTCCCTCCAACATAAACTCTACCTGAACTGCTACCTGTGTAAGACCCGATGACTTGACTAGCCAATCACATAATGAAAGTAGCATCATAAATAGAGAGAACAGTCCCGCACCACTGGGTACTACCTTGCGGTACCGCACGCTTGCTAGGAGTTTAGCTCAGATACATGATATTCACCGGCTGTGTGGTGCTTGTCCACATAGAAGGATGAATCCAGGAAAATCCAGAAAGGAAAAAGACCGCACTCTCCACTGTGCCGAAAATCCTCCTTATTCAATCAGGTGCAGGGTAAAAGGCAGGAGAGGAGCTAGGTGCTAGGTGCAGGCTCCCCACAAGGACGACGGCTGTTTCGCTTGTGATTATGCTTCGACAATAATATTTTGTGAAGATTACCTCCCATGAGGAGGAAGAGTGACCCTTTTCAATCCGGCAAAACGCAATGTTTCTGGTTTTACCTCATGATAATCACAAACGTGCTCAATCAAACGAGGAGAGCCTTTGCCCGTGAGGATGGAGTTAAAATGCTCCTTAAAACGGACATACAGGAACCTTATCGTTTTGCCGATGTAAAACTTGTCACAAGGACAGTAGACAATATACACAACAAATTTCGTTTTACAAGAAATAAATTGTTTTACACAATGGGAATATGGACCAATCTGAAGGGGATTGTTGGTGAGATGCAGATCACAGAACCTGCAATTACCGCAGCGGTAATTGCCTGACGGACAATTTTTGTCCAACCACATTGCAGGACTGTTTATTCTGTTCCTCACCAACAAGTCCTTCAGATTATTGCATTTGCTATAGGTGACTAGAGGTTTTGAACATGTCATATGCTTTAAATCGGGGTCTCTCTCCAAGATATGCCAATTTTTGTACAGCGCTTTTCTTATTGTGTCCTCCAGGGGGCCAAATTTAAAATTAAAAATAAATCTTTTTGGAAGTTGATTTTTAGATTTTCGTTTCTCTGGGACAGGTTGTGAGGATCTGGACATAGCTTTCTCGTAGGCAGTATTGATAACAGGGTCCGGGTAGCCCCTATCTCGCAGTCTTAGTTTTAATTCAGACGCCTGCTCTAAAAAGGTCTCATCGTCACTGTTAACCCTTCGTAGCCTCAGAAACTGAATAAAGGGTAAAGTGGTTTTAGTGTGAACAAGGTGGGTACTCTGAAAATGTAACAGGGAATTTGAGGCGATGGGCTTTCTGAAAACTTTAGTAAAAATATTCCCATTTTTTATGGTAACCTCAACATCCAAAAAACGTATTGAATCACCCCCAAAGAGGAAAGTGAGGGTCATATTCATCGTGTTGATGTTATTTAAATGGGATACAAAATCGGAGACATTTTTTTCTGACCCGCCCCACACGATAAATATGTCGTCCACATACCTCAGGTAATGCTTGATATGTTTTAGATATGGGTTTAAGAATGGAAATACGTACCTGCTTTCAAAAAAGCCGAGAAAAATGTTAGCCACGGCACAAGATACGGGGGTACCCATAGCGGTACCCCCGCACTGTAAATACCAATTGTCTAGAAACGTGAATGCATTTTTGGAAAGGATAAAATCCAAAGCTTCTCCCGCAAATTCACAAAACCGACCACTCTTCCCACTATGTGCTACCACTTCTTTCACCGCCTCAATGCCCAGTTTCTGAGGAATACGGGTGTACAAACTTTCGACATCTATTGATGTTAACATAAACCCCTCCTGCCAAGTAATACCTTTGAGTAAGGATATAAATTCCCCACTATCCTTCTCATAGGAAGGAATATTCACCAAAATTGGTCGCAAAAGCCAATCCACATAGTTGGACAGAGGCTCAGTGAGTGAGCCTATGTCTGCCACTATGGGGCGGCCCGGGGGTTTATCCTTACTCTTGTGAATTTTAGGTATACAATACCATTAAGGTTTGGTAGGATATAGGGGGATGAGCTTGTCTTCTTGGCCCCAAGAAAGAAAGTCCACATCCACATATCTGTCCAAAAGACATTTAAGTTGCCTTTTAAACAAAAAGGTAGGGTTTGATGGAAGTGGGATATAGGTGGTTCTGTCTTTCAGTTGTCTCAATCATTCCTGCACATGGTATTCATGTGTTAGGAGGACCACGTTTCCACCTTTATCCGCCTCGCGGAACACGAATCTTCCCATTTGCGCATGGTCTGAACAGCAGCAAATTCACCATCACTTAAATTATAGGTGGATTTAGGATAGATCAAAGCTTCAATTTCTTTCAGGACTGAGTCCTGAAAGAGGTCAACCAAATTACCTTGCGCAGTAGGTGGACAATAATCAGATTTTACACCTTTTGTGAATTTAACAGATTCCATGACTTCTGTACCTGGAAAAAAAACGTTTTGGTCCAGGTTAGGTTCATTCAGACTGAGGAACAGTTCAGAATCCTGTATTAAAGTCAAACACTCCCGTACAATCAAAAGTGCTGATACCAGCTGTGCAAGGTTGTTGACCCTCTGGGAAAACGCCTGTGTTAACAGGCATAGCATGAAAATGCTTATACAGATGTATTTTTCTTATAGCTTTGTAAAGATCAATTCTAAACTCCACAAAATTAAACCCATAAGGGATACAAAACTTAAACCCCCTGGACAACACTGAAATCATATCAGCCGATAATTCATGTTTAGAAAGATTGACAATTGTGCAAAGGGAAGGCTCTGAATCTAATGGAGGTTCTATTTTCTCCACGATACAAATTTCCTCTTGTGGCCTCTTCCTCTCGTGCCTCTTCCTGCCCACCCCGTCGTGTACATTTCCTAAAGGGGAAGGGGGCTGTTCCTTGGTTGTAGTCCTATTAGAGGGACCCGGAGTCACATCTTCCGAACCACTGGACTCTGAAGGGTGCTTTACACGCTACGATATCGCTAATGATTTATCGTCGGGGTCACAGTGTTTGTGACGTACATCCGGCGTCGTTAGCGACATCGCAGCGTGTAACACGTACGAGGGAACTTAAACGATCGCAAAAGAGACAAAAATCATTGGTTTTGGAGAGGTCGTCCAAACACCAAAAATCGTTGTCTCGTACGTAGCGATGTTGTTTCTCATTCCTGCGGCATCACACATCGCTATGTGTGACACCGCAGGAGCGACAAACATCTCCTTACCTGCGTCCACCGGCAATGAGGAAGGAGGTGGGCGGGATGTTATGTCCCGCTCATCTCCGCCCCTCCGCTTCTATTGGCCGGCCGCTTAGTGACGCCGCAGTGACGTCGCTATGACGCTGAACGCACCTCCCACTTGAAGGAGGGATTGTTCGGCGGTCACAGCGACATCGCTGACAAGGTATGTGAGTGTGACACTGCCGTATCGATAATGTTCGCTACGGCAGCGATCACCAAATGTCGCACGTACGACAGGGGCGGGTGCTATCGCGCTCGACATCGCTAGCAATCGCTAGCGATGTCGCAGCGTGTAAAGCACCCTTAAGTCTGTGGCCCAGTACCCTCTATTAGTCACACCAGCACGTTTACTTTTCATAAATGGTTTCTGTCTATAGTTGTTAAATTTGTCTTTAGACCAACAAAAGATCTGTTTTGTATCGTAATCTCTCTTATCTCTTAAGAATTTTTTTCTCTTTTTATATTTAATATCCGTCTACACAACCATCAACCTTTTATCCAATTTCTGCATGAAGGATGAAGGATAACCAATATTCCTCTTTAACTCTAGACCGAGTAACATTTTTAAAAGTTTCCAATTCTATATTCAAAGCAGTATAGTCCTGCTCATTTTTTCTTAATACAAGCTGTAAAAGTTTCATGGAGCAATCCAATTGTATCTGCTCCCATTCTTGTGTAAAAACCAAGTCCTCCTAAAAGTGGGAAAGTGTCTTGATTATACGTAGTCCTCTTGGGACCCTATTGCAGTCCGCATAGGAATGTAATGATTTAATAGTCCAAAAAAGATGAATCTCTTTCTCAGAGAGAGAGTTGATTTTAAATTCAAGTGCTTTAACACCCAAAACCTCTATGTCTTTCTTGAAGTTGCATTCCTTAAAGAGCCTGAATAATGAAAGTAGTCAATAGGCTACTGGCTTTCTGTGATTGGCAAGCATGCAGCCAATCAACAAGCTTGTATACTGTGGGAAAGAAATGGCATGGCTATGATTGGCCAGCACAGCTCATGACCCAGCCTGTAAAACCACCAGATCATGAGTGGCATTGCCTTTCTGCTTTACCACGTGTAGGGACAGGAGTCAGGAACAGAGTTACTAGTTATGTGCAGCATAATTGAGTTAATTTGTGTGAAGAAACAAGGAAGAGAGCATCAAATAAGGCACGTGGCCTTGGTGCTGCTGCTGGTGGAGCTCCTGCAGGGAGAGAACATAGTAGTTGTGCTGCTGCTGATAGTGGTGTAGTTAATGCAGGGAGATGCCATGGTCAGTCTGTGACTGCTACATGCCCAATTGAAACACGTTTCTCTGGTGCACACATGTGAAAGGGTGTTTAATGTTATTTTGGAGTCCTGAATACTACCATAGAAATGGTCAGGCCAGAACAAGTCAAGGAGGTTGTAGTTTGGATGACTAATAGTGCCTCCACTTCCTTCACTGTGTCTTCCACCCAGTTTTCTGCTGAAAGTACAGAGTTGGCATCTGAGGACCATGGGCATTTGGATTCCACCTCACCCCCTTGCAATTTAGCTAAGCAGTCTGAGCCCCAAGTCATGGAGCAGTTACTTCTGTTTGACTAATTTCTCTGCTGGCTGCGGTTCTTTGGACCATTAATCTGGCCTTGCCCTTGGGGATCACTGATGATGTCAAAACACAGGTGCCAACTGCTGCATCTTTCAGCAGTGTGAAGACCAGCAAGACGGGCAGAGGTGAGGAGTGGGTGGAAGATAATGTGAGAAATGATGAGGTCCAAGACATGGAGTCAAAGCCATCTGGGTTAAAGGCGGCTGTCATGCTCCTCCAGCTGCACAGCAAAGAGGTAGCAATGTGCAAAAGCACAGTGTCTAGCCTCTATCCAGTACGTAAGCTGCAAGTGCTCACCACACTGAAGAAGTCATTACACTAAAGAGAGCTCAAAAGGAGCTCCCTAGCCTAGCATTTATTCAGGCAATGTGCTGACAACAAGACAAGGGTGGTTTGCATGCTGTGTCTTCAGGGCCTAAAGAAAGGCATAAATGTGCTGAACTTGACCACCATCTGCAGTGGTGAGGCACCTGAATTCTAAGCACAACCTGCAGTGGAGTACATGCCTGTAAAACCAGGAAAGATCTGAGGCTTCCTGTGCTCTCTCTTGGTTGTGGTCTTGGCCATTTCCTCCCACTCATGAATAACAAGACCATCTGTCTACCAGCAAGGAGAGGATGTGACAGCACTACCACCACCAGCAGGGTCACCGAGCCTCTCCACACAGTTTCATGGCAGCATTGAGATGTCTATCCTTCAAACAATGGACAGGAAGAAGAAGTACCCCACTTCTCACCCATGAGCCTTTGCCTGAAATCTGTCTGTGCTGCAGTGTCACTTCTGCCTTCCCTTTCACTGCCTCACATCCGACGTACTGTACTACCAAGGTGAAACTCCTCCTTACATATGCTGGAAGGCCTGTGTGAGCATTGCAGCAGCAGGCAATAGTTGAGTTTCAGCTACAAAACGCAAGGGTGAGTTGTTCTGTAGAACAACACCATCACTTCATTGCCAACAAGTGGACCTCCACGCTGGATCTAAAGGGCACTTTACACGCAGCGATATCGTGATGCGGTCAGCCGCAAGTAAGGTGATGTTCCGCGTTCCTGCGGTGTCACACATAGCGATGTGTGCTGCCACAGGAATGACGAAGAACCTGTGTCTTGTAACATCAACGATAATCGGGAAAGGAACAATGCGTCAACAATCAACAATAAGGTAAGTCATTTTGATCGCAATCGGTCGTTCATGCGTTTCACTGGCAATGACGTCGTTAACAAGGCCGGATGTGCATCAAGTGTAAAGCGATGTTGTTGCGTGTAAAGCGGCCTTTAGTGTCATGTTGCACTGCTTCAAATACTCCACCAACATTGCCAGTGCTGATGACGCCATCATCAGCATTACTATGACACTTCTATGCCTCCTTTGAATAAACAATTCAATAAATGATAAATGAGGTGGTGGCACAAGAGGAAGAGGAGCCTGATTAACCGGGACCATTCAAATTATTTATAGGGCTGTAGTCCACACATGGCTCAGAGGGTAGGTTCCAGGTACACAACTGTCCAGCCAGGGAACAGTTTTGGAAGAGGAGGAGAAGGAAGAGGAACTATGTTCACAGCAGGGTGGCATCCAAAGCAGCTCACAGGCATCATTGGAGGGTGGCTGGACGGATACAGACGAGACACCTATCAGCTTGTCATTGCCTCTGGGCAGCTTGGCCAAGACATGTGTCTTCTTATGCCGACGTAAACATGGGACAGTCTATCGTGCGATCGCACCTGCCCCCGTCATTTGTGTGTCACGGGCAATTAGTTGATCGTGGCGCACAAAGTCGTTAACCCCCATCACACGCACTTACCTTCCAAACGACCTCGCTGTGGGCGGCGAACATCCTCTTCCTGAAGGGGGAGGGACGTTCGGCGTCACAGCGACTTCACACAATGGCTGCCCAATAGAAGCAGAGGGGCGGAGATGAGCGGGACGTAAACATCCCGCCCACCTCCTTCCTTCCGCATTGCCGGCGGGATGCAGGTAAGCTGTGTTCGTCGTTCCCGGGGTGTCACACAGAGCGACGTGTGCTGCCACGGGAACGATGAACAACCGGAGCACAGAAAGAGGAACGAAATTTTGAAAATGAAAGACGTGTTAACGAGCAACGATAAGGTGAGTATTTTTGCTCGTTCGGAGGTGTCACACGGTGCGATATATCAAACAATGCCGAATGTGCGTCACTAACAACGTGACCCTGAAGGCATATCGCCCGATATATCGTACCATGTGACGCCGGCATTAGCAATACTGGGTGGCCAATCCCTGGTTCAAGGAGAATAATAAATCCTTACTTCCGTCACTGAAGCATGATGGGAATTTGTGCAAATACAAACTTGTGCTGGTAGATGCACTACTGATAGCATTTCCACAGGACAGCGAGGGATCAGTGTAACCATGAGGAAAAGGAGGAGGAAGTAACCAATGTGGCTGGGGCACCAGCACCACCTCGGAAGGGAGGGTTAGCTTGGTCAAAATGTGGAAAAAATTACTCAGCATGCTACAACTTCTGGCCCTACATCTTTTACACTCCATAGTAGCAGGAGACAGCGTTTCAGTAACATTGATGAGTGAACTATGGATACCCGTTGACTTGAACCAGGCTCCTAGGTTTATATTACAAAGTCGCCGCTAAACAGCCAATGTAAAGCTGACAGGTGGGGTCTGCTATTATCAGGGTGGAAAGAGCTATGGATATTGGCCTCTTCCCAGCCTGATATCCGTCAGCAGCTGCTGCTTTAGCTGGTTATCAAAATAAGGGGGGACCGCTATGTCTTTTTTTTATTATTTAAATTAAGGGCTAAGGATGGCAGGGAAATCAGTGAAATGTTAGAAAGCTCCAATGAATGGGAACAGTAAATAACAGCTACTGTATTAACATTTGCAGAGTACTGCAGCTCACATCAGAGCAGCGGCTCAATGTTGAGTACCCGACTAGTGTTAATAGCTGTTTTTCACTGTTTCAATTCATATGAGCTCTGTTTTCTAACATTTCACGGATTTCCTGCCCTCCCCGACCTTAATAATGACTAAAAAACCAACTGTCCGGCCTCCGAACACCGAACTGGGACACCTTACCTGAGAAATCTTGTGTTCAAGGTCGAGATACAGGTACTAGTTGTCCGGTACGAACGCCAAACTGTACAGTTCAGGTTAACTTATCATTAATCATCATTTTACAACTGACCTGGGTCCTTCTTTAATATTGAAAATTCTCAGTCAATATACAAAAGTTCAATTATTTTTAGTTATACTACTGTGATGCTGTGATACAATAATTGATATTTGAGGGAAATGATAAAGACGTTCTCCCTACGTTTTCAATTTGTGACATGAACACCCATAATAAAAGGTTAATGCTCTTTGGGAAGAAAGATTTATTTTTAGGACAGTATTCTTTTAAATATTTAAGATTTAATACGTTAAGTGTCATCATTGGCAGAGCAGTATTCCTTTCCCAGAGAAACCAAGGATTTATTGTCTTTGAGTGCACATCAATGAACCGTAAGTCACATACCTATATTTCTGTCCTTTGCAGAATTACACATCAAGTAACTCATGCGCTAATATGTCATACTGCAGTTTTCAAGAAAATTCATAGCTCCTTACGGCACAGGATCAGCCATGCAAATGTAAAATTTCATTAATCCACTGAGGAAACAGTCTCATGAAGACTGATAAATTTCTTGAGTTGGAAAAACATTGCTGCGGTAATAAAATGCTGGCATAAAAGCCAATTACCTGTTGTATTTTGTGTGAGTAAAGTGTTTGAAGATCATAATTTCTTGCATTCTAACAAGAGAAGTTGAATAAATCTGTAAAAGGAGAAAAAAAATGCATTTTACTTGTACCTTATTGAAGTTCCTGTTTTATAGGACATTAATGTACAGAAGTGTCAAGCAGAGAGCTATTCTGTACATAAAGATGCTTTATGATTGGAACATTGGGAATGTAATATAACAGATCTTGGTTTATTGAACAACTAGATAAAAAAGTCACCATAAATGTCATGTCTTATGGTATTAAACCAAAATCGATACAGTACATTAGGGTTTTTCTTCCCTGGTATGGAAAATGAATATATCATCACATAATACATCAAGATATTTTAAGAAAGTAAAGTCTACTAATTTGCTAATTTCTGATAAAAAAAATGAAGTTATCAGGGAAATATGTTTTTTTTTAACATCTGTTGGAGAAACAGTACAAGTTGCATGTGCAGTTTTATATATATATACTAGAAGGTGGCCTGATTCTACGCATCGGGTATTCTAGAATTTACGTATTGTATAGTTCATGTATGATTTTTGTTATATATATATATATAGATGTTGTTGTGTGTAGTTACCAAGTGTTTGTGTAGGGCGCTGTACATGTTCTGGGTGTTGTCTGGGTGTGACGTGGGGTGAGAGCAGTGTTGTATGTGTGTTGCGTGTGTTGCGTTGTTTGTGGAGCGCTGTGTGTCTGTAGCGTTGTGTGTGTGTGTTGCGCGGTTTGTGTGTGTGTGGTGTGTTTTGGGGGGAGGTATGTTTTGTGCAATGTGTGTGTTGTGCGGTATGTGCGTATATTTGTGTGTGCCGCGGTGTTTGTGTGTTGGGTGTTGTGTGTGTGCAGCGTTGTCTGTGTGTGTGGGTGTCTGTGTAGGGCAGTTGTTTGTGGTTCCCAGTGTGTGTGTGTGGTGTGTTGTGCAGTGCGCGCGCGTGTGTGTGTGTGTGTTGGGGGAGTTGTGCACTTCCCATCGTGCTCCATCCCCTATGCAGCGCACTCCCCATCGTGCTCCATCCCCCATGCAGCGCACTCCCCATCGTGCTACATCCCCAATGCTGCGCACCCCCCATCGTGCTCCATCTCCCATGCTGCGCACTCCCAAACGTGCTCCGTCCGCCATGCTGCGCACTCCCAAACGTGCTCCATCCGCCATGCTGCGCACTCCCAAACGTGCTCTATCCGCCATGCTGCACACTCCCAAATGTGCTCCATCCGCCATGCTGCGCACTCCCAAACGTGGTCCATCTGCCATGCTACGCGCTCCCAAACGTGCTCCATCCGCCATGCTGCGCACTCCCAAACATGCTCCATCCGCCATGCTGAGCACTCCCAAACGTGGTCCATCCGACATGCTGCGCACTCCCAAACGTGGTCCATCCGCCATGCTGCGCACTCCCAAACGTGCTCCATCCGCCATGCTGCGCACTCCCAAACGTGCTCCATCTGCCATGCTGCGCACTCTCAAACGTGCTCCATCCGCCATGCTGCGCACTCCCAAACATGCTCCATCCCCCATGCTGCGCACCCCCCATCGTGCTCCATCCCCCATGCTGCACCAGCATCAGCCTCTCTACCCGCAGCATCAGCCTCTCTGCCCGCAGCATCAGCCTCTCTCCTCCCAGCATCAGCCTCTCTACCCGCAGCATCAGCCTCTCTCCTCCCAGCATGAGCCTCTCTGTCCCCAGCATCAGCCTCTCTCATCCCAGCATCAGCCTCTCTCCTCCCAGCATCAGCCTTTTCTGTCCCTAGCATCAGCCTCTCTCCTCCCAGCATCAGCCTTTTCTGTCCCTAGCATCAGCCTCTCTCCTCCCAGCATCAGCCTCTCTCCTCCCAGCATCAGCCTCTCTCCTCCCAGCCTACCCCAGCCTCAGCCTCCCCCAGCATCAGCCTCTCTCCTCCCAGCATCAGCCTCTCTCCTCCCAGCATCAGCCTTTTCTGTCCCCAGCATAAGCCTCTCTCCTCCCAGCATCAGCCTTTTCTGTCCCTAGCATCAGCCTCTCTCCTCCCAGCATCAGCCTCTCTCCACCCAGCATCAGCCTCTCTCCATCCAGCCTACCCCAGCCTTAGCCTCCCCCAGCATAAGCCTCTCTCCTCCCAGCATCAGCTTCTCTCCTCCCAGCATCAGCCTCTCTCCTCCCAGTATCAGCCTTTTCTGTCCCCAGCATCAGCCTCTCACCTCCCAGCCTACCCCAGCCTCAGCCTCCCCCAGCATCAGCCTCCCCCAGCATCAGCCTCTCTCCTGCCAGCATCAGCCTCTCTCTTCCCAGCATCAGCCTCTCTCCTCCCAGCCTACCCCAGCCTCAGCCTCCCCCAGCATCAGTCTCTTTCCTCCCAGCATCAGCCTTTTCTGTCCCTAGCATCAGCCTCTCTCCTCCCAGCATCAGCCTCTCTCCTCCCAGCATCAGCCTCTCTCCTCCCAGCCTACCCCAGCCTCAGCCTCCCCCAGCATCAGCCTCTCTCCTCCCAGCATCAGCCTCTCTCCTCCCAGCATCAGCCTCTCTCCTCCCAGCATCAGCCTTTTCTGTCCCCAGCATCAGCCTCTCTCCTCCCAGCCTACCCCAGCCTCAGCCTCCCCCAGCATCAGCCTCCCCCAGCATCAGCCTCTCTCCTCCCAGCATTAGCCTCTCTCTTCCCAGCATCAGCCTCTCTCCTTCCAGACTACCCCAGCCTCAGCCTCCCCCAGCATCAGCCTCTCTCCTCCCAGCATCAGCCTCTCTCCTCCCAGCATCAGCCTCTCTCCTCCCAGCATCAGCCTTTTCGGTCCCCAGCATCAGCTTCTCTCCTCCCAGCCTACCCCAGCCTCAGCCTCCCCCAGCATCAGCCTCTCTTCTCTCAGCCTCCCCATCCCAGCCTTCCCCAGGATCAGCTGCTCTCCTCCCAGCCACCTCCAGCACGCCGTGCTCCTCTGCCGACACTCACAGATCCGATCGCATACACTCACACACACACACACCCGATCGCATACACTCACACACACCCGATCGCATACACTCACGCATACACACACATTGACGATATTGCACATACGCGCTCACACTCACAACATCCGGAGATACCACATGCTTCTGGCCATGTGATCCTCCGGCAGGTCCTGGAAGCTCACAGCACAGTATCGCCGCCGAGAAGCAAGCAATATCCCATGATGTTGTGAGTGTGTGGATGCGATGTGATGTGTGTGTGAGGTGTGTGTGAGAGTGAGTGTGATCTGATGTGTGTGTGTGTATGTGTGTGTGTGTGCTGTTATGTGTGTGCGTGTGTGTATGTTCCGCCGCTGCAGGACCTTGATGCGCTGGTAACTATGCTACCATGGTTACCAGCGTATCTCGTCCCCCGCTCGCATGGGAGCCCACACCAGCATACGCCGGCCAGCCCCAGCAATGCGAGGGTATGTGTCGGCTGGTTTGGCGGCGTACGCTGATGTGGGCTCCCAGGGGTACGGTACTCACCTGGGAGGCGTGGCTCCGTGACCATGTCGGTTCGAGGAATGCGTGGGGGGGTGGGGCCAGAGCTAGCGTGCATTGCGTGAGGGGGCGGGGCGTGGCCGAGTTGCCAATGCCTGCAGGGTGCCGGGGCGAGATGCCAATCTGTGGGGGGACGGAGCCTGGGCGAGCGGCCGGCCAATCCGTGTGGGGGCGCAGCCTGGGCGAGCGGCCAATCCGTGCGGGGGGGTGGGGCCATGGCGAGCCCAGCGGCCAATCAGCTTTGTGTCACCGTAAGGACACAATTTTGGAGCAAGACAGACAGACAGACAGATAGATAGACAGACAGACAGAATAAGGCAATTATATATATAGATATACATACAGTTATAGATATATATGTATATATAGTTAGCATATACACTACGGTTCAAAAGTTTAGGGTCGCTTAGATATTTCCTTATTTTTGAAAGAAAAGCACATTTTTTTCAATGAAGCTAACATTAAATTAAACAAAAATACACTCTATGCATTGTTAATGTGGTAAATGACTATTCTAGCTGCAAACGTTTGTTTTTGAATGCAATATCTACAGTGCCTTGTGAAAGTATTCGGCTTCCTTGAATTTTTCAACCTTTTCTCACATTTCAGGCTTCAAACATAAAGATAAAAATTGTAATGTTATGGTGAAGAATCAACAACAAGTGGGACACAATTGTGAAGTTGAACAAAATGTATTGCTTATTTTAAACTTTTTTAAAAAATTAAATACCTGAAAAGTGGGGCGTGCAATATTATTCGACCCCTTTAAGTTAATACTTTCTAGCACCACCTTTTGCTGCGATTACAGCTGCAAGTCGCTTGGGGTATGTGTCTATCAGTTTTGCACATCGAGAGACTGAAATTCTCGCCCATTCTTCCTTTGCAAGTAGCTCTAGCTGAGTGAGGTTGGATGGAGATCGTTTGTGAACAGCAGTTTTCAGCTCTTTCCACAGATTCTCGATTGGATTCAGGTTTGAACTTTGACTTAGCCATTCTAAGGGGCACTTTGCACACTACGACATTGCAAGCTGATGCTTGCGATGCCGAGCGCGATAGTCCCCGCCCCCGTCGCACATGCGATCTCTTGTGATAGCTGCTGTAGCGAACATTTTTGCTACGGCAGCTTCACATGCAGTTACCTGCCCTGCGACGTCTCTCTGGCCGGTGAACTGCCTCCTTCCTAAGGGGGCGGGTCGTGCAGCGTCACAGCGACGTCACACGGCAGGGGGGCGGAGATGAGCGGGACATAAACATCCCGCCCACCTCCTTCCTTCCTCATTCCAGCTGGGATGCAAGTAAGGCGATGTTCCTCGCTCCTGTGGCTTCACACACAGTGATGTGTGCTGCCGCAGGAACGAGGAACAACATCGTAACATCGGTCCTTCCGAAATTATGGAAATGACCGACTCTACACCAATCATACGATTTCGACGCTTTTGCGCTCATTAATCGTAGTAAAAAGGATTCACATACTCCGATGTCCACAGCGATGCCGGATGTGCGTCACTTTCGATTTGACCCCACTGACATCACACCTGCGATGTCGCAGTGTGCAAAGTACCCCTAACACTTCGGGATGTTTATTTGTGAACCATTCCATTGTAGATTTTGCTTTATATTTGGGATCATTGTCTTGTTGGAAGACAAATCTCCGTCCCAGTCTCAGGTCTTTTGCAGACTCTAAAGGGTGGTTTACACACTGCGACATCGCTAACGATATATCAGCGTGGTCACGGTGTTTGTGATGCACATCTGGAGTAGTTAGCGACGTTGCAGCATGTAACACCTATGAGCGACCTTAAAAGATCGCAAAAGAGGCAAAAATCGTTGGTCTGTGAGATGTCGTTCATTTACCAAAAATCGTTGTCTGGTCAGTAGCGAGGTTGTTTGTCGTTCCTGCGGCATCACACATTACCCTGTGTGACACCGCAGGAGCGACGAACATCTCCTTACCTGCGTCCACCGGCAATGAGGAACGATGGAGGGGGCGTGATATTCCGGCCGCTCATCTCCTCCCCTCCTCTTCTATTGGATGCCCGTTTTGTGACGACGTTGTGACGCCGAATGCACCTCCCCCTTGAAGGAGGGATTGTTCGGCATCAACAGCGAGGTATGTGCGTGTGACGCTGCCGTAGCGATAATGTTCGCTATGGCTGCGATCACCACATATCGCACCAACGATAGGGGCGAGTGCTATCACTCGCGACATCGCTGGCAATCGCTATCGATGTCGCAGCGTGTAAAGCACCCTTAACAGGTTTTCTTCAAGAATGGTGCTGTATTTGGCTCCATCCATCTTCCCATCAATTTTAATCATCTTCTTTGTCCCTGATGAAAAAAAGTAGGCCCAAACCATAATGCTGCCACCAGCATGTTTGACAGTTGGGATGGTGTGTTCAGGGTGATAAGCTGTGTTGCTTTTACGCCAAACATATCGTTTGGCATTGTGCCCAAATAGTTTGATTTTGGTTCCATCTGACCAGAGCACCTTCCACATGTTTGGTGTGTCTCCCAGGTGGCTTGTGGCAAACTTTAAATAACACTTTTTATGGATATCTTTGAAAAATGGCTTTCTCCTTGCCACTCTTCCATAAAGGCCAGATTTGTCGCAATGGTTACCCCATACACGTAGTTCGCCACTACAGGATGTGCATCGGGTAACCATCGCGACATAGCAGGAACTTCCGCTGTCAGATGCTACTCAAAGGCAGCGTGCTGGCCAATCAGGGGAAAGCGGCTCCTGCCTTTGACATCAGCGCTCTGTCAGCGGAAGTTCCGGCATCACTCACTATGGTTACCCGATACACATCTTGTACCGGTGAACCGCAAGTCCCAGGAGGCCGGCGATGAAACGGAAGGTAAGGTGAGCATAATATATGTGTGTGCGTTCGTGTTTGTGCATGTTTGTATGTGTTTGTGTTTGCCTGCTATTGTTTTCAATGGTGTTCGAAGGTGTTCGAAAGTGTTTGACAAACGTTCGATGAACACACCCCAAGTTCGACGAACCGAACTGAACTTGAACACTAGGGTGGTGGCTCATCTCTACTGGCTAATAAAAGGAAAAAGATTAATATGGTCAAAAGAACACAGACATTGGACAGAGGAAGAATGGAAAAAAAAGTGTTATGGACAGACGAATCGAAGTTTGAGTTGTTTGGATCACACAGAAGAACATTTGTGAAATGCAGAACTACTGAAAAGATGCTGGAAGAGTGCCTGATGCCATCTGTCAAGCATGGTGGAGGTAATGTGATGGTCTGGGGTTGTTTTGGTGCTGGTAAAGTGGGAGATTTGTATAATGTAAGAGGGATTTTGAATAAGGAAGGCTATCACTCCATTTTGCAATGCCATGCCATACACTGTGGACAGCACTTGATTGGATCCAAATTCATCCTACAACAGGACAATGACCCAAAGCACACCTCCAAATTATGCATGAACTATTTAGGGAAGAAGCAAGCAGCTGGTATTCTATCTGTAATGGAGTGGCCAGTCCAGTCACCAGATCTCAACCCATTGAGCTGTTGTGGGAGCTGCTTGACCGTATGGTACGCAAAAAGTGTCCATCAAGTCAATCCAACTTGTGGGAGGGGCTTCTGGAAGCATGGGGTGAAATATCTCCAGATTACCTCCGCAAATTAACCGCTAGAATGCCAAAGGTCTGCAAAGCTGGAATTGCTGCAACAAAGGGAGCATTCTGTGACCAAAGCAAAGTTTGAAGGAGAAAAATTATTATTTGAAATACAAATCATTATTTCTAACCTCGTCAAAGTCTGGACTATATTTTCTATTCATTATGCAACTCATTTGATAAATAAAACTATGATTTTTAATGGAAATGACAAAATTGTTTTGGTGACCCCAAACTTTTGAACTGTAGTATATATATATATATATATATTATATATATATATATATATATATATATATATATATATATATAGTGTATACTGTATATACTGTACAAAAGTATAAATGCAACAGTTTTGATTTCGCTCTCATTTTTCATGAGCTTCACTCAATGATGTAAGACTTTTTCATTGTACAAAAAAGGCCTATTTCTCTCACATATTGATCAAAAAGTTATCTAAATCTGTGTTTGTATTTCTCTTTTACCGAGATAATCCATCCATCTCACAGATGTGGCATATCAAAATGCTGATTATACAGCATGATTATTGCACAGGTGTGCCTTAGGCTGGCCGCAATAAAAGACCACACTAACATGTGCAGTTTTATCACATAACACAATGTCACAGGTGTTGCAAGTTTTCAGGAAGCTGGCAATTGGCATGCTGACTGCAGGAATGTCCAACGGAGCTGTTGCCTGTGAATTGAATGTTTATTTCTCTACCATAAGTCATCTCCAAAGGCATTTCAGATCATTTGGAAGTGCAACCAACTGATCTAAAAACCACCTAAACACACCAGTCCAGGCCTTCAACATCCAACATCTTCACCTCTAATATCTTGTGAGACCAGCCACCCAGACAGCTGCTGTAATAATCTTTTTGCATAATCAAAGGATTGCTGCACAAAGTGTCACAAACAATCTGAGGGAAGCTCATCTACATGCTCATCATCCTCATTGGGGTCTTCACCTGACTGCAGTTCATCATGATAATCGACTTGAGTGGGCAAATGTTCACATTCTATAGCACCTGACACATTGGAGAGGTGTTCTATTCACAGATGAATGCCAGTTTTCTCTGTACAGTGCAGATGGCAGACTGCGTATATGGAGTTGTGTGGGTGAGTGGTTTGCTTATATCAATGTTCTCAAACTAGTGGCCTATGGTGGCAGTGAGGTTATGGTATGGGTAGGCACATGTTATGGACAATGAACATAGGTGCATTTTATCTGTGTAAACTTTGAAACCAATTATAGGGTACGATTCTGTGACGCCCTGGCAAAACCAGGTAGTCACAAATAGGCCCCCGCATTACACCGTTCCCTCACTAGGAAACATTCAGCCAACCAGAAAACCCTAGTCACCCCTCCTTAGGGAAAGATAAACACAATAGTGGGCTTGACAAGGCGGTTGGGACACGCCCACCCAGGGGTCTAGACAGCCCGGGGCGGGAAAACAAGGAGTCTAAGTTTGGAGTTCAGTTTGGAGAGGAGTTTGAGCTGGAGCTAAATGTAGCTCCAGCAGGAAAGTTCAAGTTGAACGGTACCAGGGTTGGAGCCCTGGTGCCACTGGCTAGGAGGTAGACGGTGGTCTCCGTCAGCAGGAGACAGGAAAACGATTCGGTAGAACCGAGGTGGACCGGGACAGGGTTGTAGCCCGCCAGTACCGACACGGGGAACCGACCCGGAAACCATAGCACAAAGGGGGTCCCACCCAAAGTCCCTCATAGAAGACAACAGCCCACCGATAGGGATAAGAGGTCACCACCAGGGCCCATAGATCCCACGGGCCAGCGTCTGCGGGAACGGCTCCTTAGGCCACATCCAGCCAGGAGCGGGCTCCTGAGTTTCACACTAGGAAAGTCCACCTTACACAAGCAGTGCAGAGGAAAAGAATAGAGACCACCAGTTGGGTGGGGGACCTGAATGCAACTGGCCGCGGTACCGGCCACCATCACCTTGATTTACCAGAGACTTGTGTGGTTTATTAACAGTGAGCACACTAACACTTCCTGCAGTCGCTATCCCCTGCACTGAGCCACCCGGTCTCGGGGCCACCATCCCTGCCCATGGAGGGGTTAACAACTTGCTGCACAACATCACCCCCGGGGTGCCCCATAACAGCAGCGGTGGTGTCCCATCTCACCAGACACCATGGATGGCGTCACGAACTTACTACGGATTAGCCTGTACATCTACGTTCCCCCATTTACTCGGCGTGTCCGCGAGACCCCCGGGTCCGGAAACCCTCGAGCCACCACCCCTGAAGGCCCAGATCCGAGCAGCGCCGGCTGCTGGCACTGGGGCGGCACAATTCTACTTGCGTATGACTCGTGCGAGTTTTGCATTGGTATCACCCGGCATGGCCGCAAACTCTCCGACAGAAGCGGGTCGGCTGCAAGTATTTCCATGCAGCTTAGGCCCTCATGTCCGGAGAGTGTCAGGCCATGCTAGGTGATACTGGTATGAGCAGCGTCGTACTGGCTACCGGAGGAACTGCAGTAATACCAGTCCTGGCCGCAAGTACCTGCACTGAAATCCGGAGCTCTCACCTGGACTGAGCCGCGGGTTTGCAGGACTGAACTGTGAGCGCCGACTGATTCCCCGGCTATCACAGTTAAGTCCATGACAGCTGCCAACAGGCCAGGCTGCACTCCGCAGCTCAGGTGAGAGCTCCGGAGTTCAATGCAGGTAACCTCAGCAAGGACTGGTATTACCAGCGGTTTCCAGTAATACCAGTCCTGGCTGCAGTAACCTACATTCAGCTGCGAACAGGCAGGGTTGCACTCCGGAGCTCAGCTGAGAGCTCCGGAGTTCAGTGCAGGTAACTGTGGCCAGAACTGGTATTACTGAAGTTCCGCCAGTAGCCAGTCCAACGTTGGGTGCGAGACTCACATGAGTCATACGCAAGTGGAACTCTGGCCATACAGCCATCATTTCTCAAGTGTCTCAGGATCCTTTTTTCAACATAACAGCAGAGTGCATGTTGCTCTTGCTACTGTGAGCAGCTTGCATAGCCTAAATGTGTTACCATGGCATGCAACATGTCCGTACTTGGTTCCAATCAAAACACCTGGGACGTCATTAGTTGACATTTGCAAATGGAACTGCTAGCAACAGATTTTGATGACTGACTAAGGGCAGCACGGTGACTCAGTGGTTAGCACTGCAGTGTTGCAGCACAAAGGTCCTGGGTTCAAATCCCACCAAGGACAACATCTCCAAGGAGTTTGTATCCTCTCTCAGTGTTTGCGTAGGTTTCCTCTCAAAGACATACTGTACTGATAGGGAATATTGAGTGTAATCCCCAATGTGGACATTATTGCTATTGTATGTAAAGCGCTGAGGAATGAATGGTGCTATATAAGTGAATAAATATTATGACTTGCGTGCCAATTTGCATTCAGCATAGTAAAATATTGCTCAGACAATGAATAACCTCACTTATAGCATGCCAAGGCATGTAAGTGCTTGTATTTCTGAAAGTAACACCCATTTTTGATACTTAATGATATTTTGAAAATTTTGCTTCCATTTTTTCATAATTTGCATATCATTGATATCAATCCTGTAGTTTTCTCAAATCCAGGACTTTTCCTTCTTGGTGTTACAATTTCAATGTTGAGGAGTATAGATAAATATATTCCTGGAATACCTATCTTTGAGCTTTACAAATGTACTTTATTATGGTATCCTTGAATATATCAGTGTGATCTTTGTGGGGTCAGTTAGACCTCTGTATAGTATTACTACATTTTACTCTATGGATTGCCAAAGCAAACTATGTAATTTCTGTTAGATTTATACTATCCTGCTCAACTGCTAAGTCTACTATATATTAATACTAGCTGTAGTACCCGGGCATTGCCTGGGATAGTAAATGTCCCTCTGTTTTTATCTCAGTCCCAGTCTCTGTCTGTTTGTCTCTGTCTGGCTCTGTCTGTTTGTCTCTGTCTGTCTCTCTCTGTCTGTCTGTCTTTGTGTCTGTCTGTGTGTCTGTCTGTGTGTTTGTCTGTGTGTCTGTCTGTGTGTCTGTCTCTCTGTGTCTCTCTCTGTGTCTGTCTCTGTGTGTCTGTCTCTGTGAGTTTGTCTCTGTCTGTCTCTGTCTGTTTCTTTACGACTGTGTGTCTGTCTCTATCCATCTGTGCCTCTTTCTCTATCCATGTCTGTCTGTCTGTGTCTATCTCTGTCTGTCTCTGTGTCAGTCTCTCTGTCTGTCTCTCTCTATCTCTCTGTGTGTCTCTCTCTATCTCTGTGTCTGTCTGTCTCTCTATATCTGTGTCTTTCTGTCTGTCTCTTTTGGTGTCTGTCTATCTCTCTCTATCTCCATCTGTCAGTTTCTTTCTCTTCCTGTCTCGTTCCAGGTCTGTCTCTTTCCCCATCTGTCTCTTTCCCCGTCTGTCTCTTTCCCCATCTCTCTTTCCCTGTCTGTCTCTTTTCAGGTCTGTCACATTCCAGGTGTGTCTCGTTCCCCGTCTGTCTCTTTTCCTGTCTCTCTCTTTCTAGGTGTGTCTCATTCCAGGTCTATCTCTTTCCCAGTCTGTCTCTTTCCCCATCTGTCTCTGTCTCTTTCCCTGCCTCTTTCCTTGTCTTTGTCTCTTTCCCTGTCTCTGTCTCTTTCCCTGTCTCTTTCCCTATCTGCCTGTCTCTTTCCCTGTCTGCATCTGTCTGCCTCTGTCTCTGACTGTCTGTCTCTCCCTATGTGTCTCTTTCCCTGTCTATCTGACTCTTTCCCTGTCTCTTTCTCTGTCTCTGTCTGTCTCCGTCTCTCTGTCTCTTTCCATGTCTGGCTCTTACTCTCTCTGTCTGTCTCTCTTTCTGTCTCTTTCTCTCTATCCGTTTCCCCACTGACATCTTATTACCTCACACATAAGCTTTTTACACTAACAATTTCCTTTGTTCCTTTAGTAACCACTAACAGATGCTATTAATAACCTATAGCTTGCAGCTCCATTGACTTTAATGGAGGCAGGTTTTTTTGGAGAGTAACTGTAAAGTGCGGGGTTAAATTTTCTCATCAAAACATAGTCTATGACGTTCCCTGAGTCACATGGGGTGTCTGTGCAAAATTTTGTGATTGTAAATGCGACCCTGCAGATTCTTTTAGTGGACATACACACACACATACACTCAGCTTTATATATTAGATAAACTGAAGCCTCAATAAATAAGTCAGACGTTAGTGTCGAATAAGTGGCAATAGTAAGAGCAGGAAAATTAAATATCTCTCAATTATTTTTTCAGTAACATACTGGGTGAAAGCTCACTTAACCTCTCAGAAGAACTGTAGTTATGGGTTCAGCTCAGGGGAGGTGAAACATCTGAGTGGGCTCCTAAGCACATATTTGCGGTAATAACTACGTTGGTGCACCCTTATCGTTGGTATAGGGAATCCTCAGCAGATGACTGGGCTGTTATTGGAAATCAACCTCTATTCCAAGATCAACACCGATATTACCACTGTATGGTAACTGTATAGTGGTAGATAGCAGTAATAAAGATAATAATGCCCACCTATGCACTTTTGACTATTACAATACCCTGAGTGCTCCATAACTTCAATGGTTCTTAAGTGTCAATTTTTCATTTAATAATGTACCTTGTGTAGTCCCATGTACTGTTCTCTTATACACAGTATGTTGCTCCTACACCTCCCCTATACACAGTATGATGGGCCCACAGCTCCCATAAAACAATAGTCCACACTCTGTATAATGGAAAAAACGGAGTCCAGCGAGCAAGTGAAAATCAATTAAAAAGTGGTCTATAGGAGACACATTTCGGCTTGCTTATTATAACCACAAAGAATGCGCAAGCGGAAACGCATCTTATATAGACCATTATTTGTATTTGCCAATACTACACCACATGTGTGTTTTTACTATGACAGAATAAAGAAATTAATTTTTAATTGCTCTGCACCTGCTCACTGGACTCCATCTGTTTTCTCCTTTATCCATGTGCAATGAGCTCCCACCTTGGTCCGACGCACAGCTATCAGAGTGAAGTGCATACACACTGGAGACTTTCACAAGTGGTAAGCTGGCTGTTCTTAGCAAACTATTTTCTAACACACTGTATAATGGCCCCCATACTGTATAATAGCAACCATCATAGTCAACACAATTTAATTGTCCCCAAAGTAGCCCCCACATTATATTATGACCTCTATAGTAGTCTCCATACTGTATTGGGGACCCTAAAGTAGCCCTCAAGCTGTATGATGACCCCCAAAGTAGTCTACACTACTTATGACAGCCCCCACCTGAGCTCCCCTGCTGTATAATGACC
Organism: Anomaloglossus baeobatrachus; assembly: GCF_048569485.1. Classification (NCBI taxonomy): domain Eukaryota; kingdom Metazoa; phylum Chordata; class Amphibia; order Anura; family Aromobatidae; genus Anomaloglossus; species Anomaloglossus baeobatrachus. Next base: position 358,836,687 of record NC_134355.1, read on the forward strand.
CCCACATTAGCTTGTACGCTAATGAATGACCCCCACATTAACTCCCATACTGTACAATGGCCCCTGAATTAGCCTCCAAACTGTCTTAGGACCCTCCACACCAGTGCCATAATTAGAGTCTGATGGGCTCTGGTGCAAAATTTGGATCCCCCCCCCCGCATGTTGGTCAGATGTATGGGCTATTGTAGCATTCTAAATCCTGTAAAAATATATGAGTTCCCCCCCTTCATTATGGAGTACTGTCCCCATCCTGTATTAATGTCCCTTATCCAGGACCCTTTCTGATATATATGTCCCCATACTAGTATATATGTATCTCATACTGATATATATGTCTTCCATCCTGGTATATATGTGTGACGCCCTGGACTAGCCAGGTAGTCACAGGTAGGCCCTTGCATAACACCCGTACCCCTAAAAAGGTAACAGCAGCCAACCACATTAAAACCTAGTCACCTCCCTCAGAGCTTAATGGTCACACCAGGGGACGGAGCCAGGCGGTTGGCCATGCCCACCGAGGAGTCTAGAGGGCCTGAGGCAGGAAGTGCAGTTTCATAGTCTTTAAGGTTGAAGGGAGACTCTAAGTCTATCTAGTTCAACCCGTAGCCTAACATGTTGATCCAGAGGAAGGCAAAAAAACCCCAATGTGTCAAATAAGCTCCAATGGGGAAAAAAATTCCTTCCTGACTCCACATATGGCAATCAGACTAGTTCCCTGGATCAACACCCTGTCATAAAATCTAATATACATAACTGGTAATATTATATTTTTCAAGAAATGCGTTCAGGCTCTGCTTAAATTTTACTAGTGAATCCCTCATTACAACATCATACGGCAGAGAGCTCCATAGTCTCACTGCTCGTACAGTAAAGAATCCTCATCTGTGATTATGAATAAACATTCTTTCCTCAAGACGTAGCGGATGCCCCCGTGTTCCAGTCGCAGGCCTAGGTGTAAAGAGATCTTTGGAAAGGTCTCTGTACTGTCCCCTCATATATTTATACATTGTGATTAGATCCCCCTAAGCCTTTGTTTTTCCTAACTAACTAACCCCAAGTTTAATAACCTGTCTTGGTATTGCAGCCCCCCCCCATTCCTCTAATAATCTAGGTCGCTCTTCTATCTACCTGTAAGATTATGCTATTTATAACATTCTATACTTTTGCTAACAAGAAATGCATCCATTCCTCTCTTAAATTCATTCAGTGAGTTGGCCATCACCACTTCCTCAGGAAGAGAATTCCAGAGCCTCCCTGCTCTTACCGTGAAGAACCCTCTTCTATGCTGATGTAGGAATTTTCTTTCCTCCAATCGAAAAGAATGCCCCCTTGTTCTTGTCATACTCCTTGGTACAAACAGATCATGGGAGAGATCTCTATATGGCCCTCTGATATATGTGTACATATTTATTAGGTCTCCCCTAAGTCTTCTCTTTTCTAGAGTAAATAGACCTAATTTTGATAACCTTTCCGTGTATTGTAATGCACCCATTCCATTTATTATTTTAGTAGCCCGCCTCTGAACCCTTTCAAGTTCAGTAATGTCTTTCTTCAGCACCGGCGCCCAAAATTGCACACAATACTCCAAGTGTGGTCTGACTAGTGATTTGTACAGAGGGAGAATGATGTTTTCATCTCGTGCCCCCAGACCTCTTCTAATGCATCCCATCACCCTATTTGCTTTGGTGGCTGCTGCCTGACACTGGGCACTCCAATTTAGATTCTTATTCACTAAGATGCCTAAGTCTTTTTCCATGTCTGATTTCCCCAGCAGTTTCCCATTTAGTAAGTAATCGTAGCATCTGTTTCTCCTTCCCATGTGCATAACCTTACACTTATCTGTGTTAAACCTCATTTGCCATTTTTCAGCCCAATTCTCCAATTTACTCAAATCCATCTGTAGTTGCAAACTGTCCTCCTTTGTGTTAACTACCTTACATAGTTTTGTATCATCTGCAAATACTGATATTTTACTCTGTAAACCATCCACCAGATCATTAATAAATATATTAAATAGTAGGGGGCCCAATACAGACCCCTGTGGCACCCCACTAGTAACCCTGGCCCAATCTGAGTATGCACCATTAATAACCACTCTTTGTTTTCTACCACTAAGCCAGCTACCTACCCATCTACACACATTTTCCCCGAGCCCAAGCGTTCTCATTTTACTTAGCAGTCTTTTATGTGGGACAGTGTCAAATGCTTTACCGAAGTCGAGATAAATGACATCCAATGATTCTCCTCGGTCCATGTGAGAGCTTACATCCTCATAGAAGCTGATCAGGTTAGTTTGACAGGAGCAATCCTTCATAAATCCATGTTGATATGGAGTTAAACAGTTATTAACATTGAGACATTCCATAATAGTATCCCTTAAAAACCCTTCAAACATTTTACCCACAACAGATGTTAAGCTTACCGGCCTATAGTTTCCAGGTTCCCTTTTGCACCCTTTTTTGAATATTGGTACCACATTTGCTAGCCGCCAATCCAGTGGAACAGACCCAGTTTCTATAGAGTCTTTAAATAAAAGGAATAGAGGCCTGTCTATCACATTACTTAACTCCCTTAATACCCGAGGGTGAATGCCATCAGGGCCTGGTGATTTGTCAATTTTAATGTTACTAAGTCGGTTCTGCACTTCTTCCTGGGTTAGGCAGGTCTTACTTAATGGGGCATTTACATGATCACTCTGCATTTCCCCTGGCATATGCTTTTCCTGTGTGAACACAGTTGAGAAAAAAGTATTTAAAACATTTGCTTTTCCCACATCGCTTTCTATGATTTTACCCTCATTATTCTTTAAAGGGCCAACACCATCAATTTTAATCTTTTTTCTGTTTATATAATTAAAGAATAGTTTGGGATTTGTTTTGCTTTCCTTAGCAATGAGTCTCTCAGTTTCTACTTTTGCTAAATATATTTGTTTTTTACACATTTTATTTTTTTCTCTATATATTTTTAATGCTTCCTCGCTGCCTTCTTGTTTTAGCTTTTTAAATGCCTTTTTCTTATTATCCATTGCCCTTTTTACATCCTTATTTAGCCACATTGGTTTTCTCCTGTTCCTAGCCCTTTTATTTCTGTATGGTATGGCTAGCTCGCAGTGGGTGTTTAATATCGATTTAAAAATTTCCCACTTATTTTCTGTGCTCCCATTTTTGAGGACATTGTCCCAATCAATTTGGCGAAGGTCTTCTCTAAGCTGATCAAACTTTGCTTTCCTGAAATTCAGCGTTTTTGTAACCCCCCTCCAAGGCACCTTACTAAAGGACAAGTGGAATTGTATTATATTGTGGTCACTATTCCCTAGGTGCCCATCCACTCGTACGTCTGTTATTCTATCTGGCCTGTTGCTTAAAATTAAGTCCAGAAGGGCTGCCCCTCTAGTTGGGCCCGGCACAAGTTGGGACAGATAATTATCCTTAGTTACTGACAGAAACCGGTTTCCTTTCTGAGATACGCAGGTTTCAGTTTCCCAGTCTATATCGGGGTAATTGAAGTCCCCCATAATAATCACCTCATTGTGATTTGCTGCTTTGTCTATTTGTTTCAATAATACATTTTCAGTGGTTTCTGTTATATTTGGTGGCTTATAACAAACCCCTATGAGGATTTTATTAGTTTTCCCTCCTTGTATCTCCACCCATAGAGACTCCCCCTCTTCATTTCCCTCTTGAATATCTTCTCTTAGTCTGAAGTTGAGTTAAGCAAGTTCAAGTTGAGTAGTCAGTCAGTGGAGTTAAGAGGAGGAGTGTGCAGCAGGTCTGTGGTGACAGGTCTGCAGCGGAAACTGACAGGTGCCAGGGTCAGTAGCCAGTCCAACGTTGGGTGCGAGACTCACATGAGTCATACGCAAGTGGAACTCTGGCCATACAGCCATCATTTCTCAAGTGTCTCAGGATCCTTTTTTCAACATAACAGCAGAGTGCATGTTGCTCTTGCTACTGTGAGCAGCTTGCATAGCCTAAATGTGTTACCATGGCATGCAACATGTCCGTACTTGGTTCCAATCAAAACACCTGGGACGTCATTAGTTGACATTTGCAAATGGAACTGCTAGCAACAGATTTTGATGACTGACTAAGGGCAGCACGGTGACTCAGTGGTTAGCACTGCAGTGTTGCAGCACAAAGGTCCTGGGTTCAAATCCCACCAAGGACAACATCTCCAAGGAGTTTGTATCCTCTCTCAGTGTTTGCGTAGGTTTCCTCTCAAAGACATACTGTACTGATAGGGAATATTGAGTGTAATCCCCAATGTGGACATTATTGCTATTGTATGTAAAGCGCTGAGGAATGAATGGTGCTATATAAGTGAATAAATATTATGACTTGCGTGCCAATTTGCATTCAGCATAGTAAAATATTGCTCAGACAATTAATAACCTCACTTATAGCATGCCAAGGCATGTAAGTGCTTGTATTTCTGAAAGTAACACCCATTTTTGATACTTAATGATATTTTGAAAATTTTGCTTCCATTTTTTCATAATTTGCATATCATTGATATCAATCCTGTAGTTTTCTCAAATCCAGGACTTTTCCTTCTTGGTGTTACAATTTCAATGTTGAGGAGTATAGATAAATATATTCCTGGAATACCTATCTTTGAGCTTTACAAATGTACTTTATTATGGTATCCTTGAATATATCAGTGTGATCTTTGTGGGGTCAGTTAGACCTCTGTATAGTATTACTACATTTTACTCTATGGATTGCCAAAGCAAACTATGTAATTTCTGTTAGATTTATACTATCCTGCTCAACTGCTAAGTCTACTATATATTAATACTAGCTGTAGTACCCGGGCATTGCCTGGGATAGTAAATGTCCCTCTGTTTTTATCTCAGTCCCAGTCTCTGTCTGTTTGTCTCTGTCTGGCTCTGTCTGTTTGTCTCTGTCTGTCTCTCTCTGTCTGTCTGTCTTTGTGTCTGTCTGTGTGTCTGTCTGTGTGTTTGTCTGTGTGTCTGTCTGTGTGTCTGTCTCTCTGTGTCTCTCTCTGTGTCTGTCTCTGTGTGTCTGTCTCTGTGAGTTTGTCTCTGTCTGTCTCTGTCTGTTTCTTTACGACTGTGTGTCTGTCTCTATCCATCTGTGCCTCTTTCTCTATCCATGTCTGTCTGTCTGTGTCTATCTCTGTCTGTCTCTGTGTCAGTCTCTCTGTCTGTCTCTCTCTATCTCTCTGTGTGTCTCTCTCTATCTCTGTGTATGTCTGTCTCTCTATATCTGTGTCTTTCTGTCTGTCTCTTTTGGTGTCTGTCTATCTCTCTCTATCTCCATCTGTCAGTTTCTTTCTCTTCCTGTCTCGTTCCAGGTCTGTCTCTTTCCCCATCTGTCTCTTTCCCCGTCTGTCTCTTTCCCCATCTCTCTTTCCCTGTCTGTCTCTTTTCAGGTCTGTCACATTCCAGGTGTGTCTCGTTCCCCGTCTGTCTCTTTTCCTGTCTCTCTCTTTCTAGGTGTGTCTCATTCCAGGTCTATCTCTTTCCCAGTCTGTCTCTTTCCCCATCTGTCTCTGTCTCTTTCCCTGCCTCTTTCCTTGTCTTTGTCTCTTTCCCTGTCTCTGTCTCTTTCCCTGTCTCTTTCCCTATCTGCCTGTCTCTTTCCCTGTCTGCATCTGTCTGCCTCTGTCTCTGACTGTCTGTCTCTCCCTATGTGTCTCTTTCCCTGTCTATCTGACTCTTTCCCTGTCTCTTTCTCTGTCTCTGTCTGTCTCCGTCTCTCTGTCTCTTTCCATGTCTGGCTCTTACTCTCTCTGTCTGTCTCTCTTTCTGTCTCTTTCTCTCTATCCGTTTCCCCACTGACATCTTATTACCTCACACATAAGCTTTTTACACTAACAATTTCCTTTGTTCCTTTAGTAACCACTAACAGATGCTATTAATAACCTATAGCTTGCAGCTCCATTGACTTTAATGGAGGCAGGTTTTTTTGGAGAGTAACTGTAAAGTGCGGGGTTAAATTTTCTCATCAAAACATAGTCTATGACGTTCCCTGAGTCACATGGGGTGTCTGTGCAAAATTTTGTGATTGTAAATGCGACCCTGCAGATTCTTTTAGTGGACATACACACACACATACACTCAGCTTTATATATTAGATAAACTGAAGCCTCAATAAATAAGTCAGACGTTAGTGTCGAATAAGTGGCAATAGTAAGAGCAGGAAAATTAAATATCTCTCAATTATTTTTTCAGTAACATACTGGGTGAAAGCTCACTTAACCTCTCAGAAGAACTGTAGTTATGGGTTCAGCTCAGGGGAGGTGAAACATCTGAGTGGGCTCCTAAGCACATATTTGCGGTAATAACTATGTTGGTGCACCCTTATCGTTGGTATAGGGAATCCTCAGCAGATGACTGGGCTGTTATTGGAAATCAACCTCTATTCCAAGATCAACACCGATATTACCACTGTATGGTAACTGTATAGTGGTAGATAGCAGTAATAAAGATAATAATGCCCACCTATGCACTTTTGACTATTACAATACCCTGAGTGCTCCATAACTTCAATGGTTCTTAAGTGTCAATTTTTCATTTAATAATGTACCTTGTGTGGTCCCATGTACTGTTCTCTTATACACAGTATGTTGCTCCTACACCTCCCCTATACACAGTATGATGGGCCCACAGCTCCCATAAAACAATAGTCCACACTCTGTATAATGGAAAAAAACGGAGTCCAGCGAGCAAGTGAAGATCAATTAAAAAGTGGTCTATAGGAGACACATTTCGGCTTGCTTATTATAACCACAAAGAATGCGCAAGCGGAAACGCATCTTATATAGACCATTATTTGTATTTGCCAATACTACACCACATGTGTGTTTTTACTATGACAGAATAAAGAAATTAATTTTTAATTGCTCTGCACCTGCTCACTGGACTCCATCTGTTTTCTCCTTTATCCATGTGCAATGAGCTCCCACCTTGGTCCGACGCACAGCTATCAGAGTGAAGTGCATACACACTGGAGACTTTCACAAGTGGTAAGCTGGCTGTTCTTAGCAAACTATTTTCTAACACACTGTATAATGGCCCCCATACTGTATAATAGCAACCATCATAGTCAACACAATTTAATTGTCCCCAAAGTAGCCCCCACATTATATTATGACCTCTATAGTAGTCTCCATACTGTATTGGGGACCCTAAAGTAGCCCTCAAGCTGTATGATGACCCCCAAAGTAGTCTACACTACTTATGACAGCCCCCACCTGAGCTCCCCTGCTGTATAATGACCCCCACATTAGCTTGTACGCTAATGAATGACCCCCACATTAACTCCCATACTGTACAATGGCCCCTGAATTAGCCTCCAAACTGTCTTAGGACCCTCCACACCAGTGCCATAATTAGAGTCTGATGGGCTCTGGTGCAAAATTTGGATCCCCCCCCCCGCATGTTGGTCAGATGTATGGGCTATTGTAGCATTCTAAATCCTGTAAAAATATATGAGTTCCCCCCTTCATTATGGAGTACTGTCCCCATCCTGTATTAATGTCCCTTATCCGGGACCCTTTCTGATATATATGTCCCCATACTAGTATATATGTATCTCATACTGATATATATGTCTTCCATCCTGGTATATATGTGTGACGCCCTGGAATAGCCAGGTAGTCACAGGTAGGCCCTTGCATAACACCCGTACCCCTAAAAAGGTAACAGCAGCCAACCACATTAAAACCTAGTCACCTCCCTCAGAGCTTAATGGTCACACCAGGGGACGGAGCCAGGCGGTTGGCCACGCCCACCAAGGAGTCTAGAGGGCCTGAGGCAGGAAGTGCAGTTTCATAGTCTTTAAGGTTGAAGGGAGACTCTAAGGGGCACTTTGCACACTGCGACATCGCAGGTGCGATGTCGGTGGGGTCAAATTGAAAATGACGCACTTCCGGCATCGCATGCGACATCGCAGTGTGTAAAGGCTGGATGATATGATTAACGAGCGCAAAAGCGTCGTAATCGTATCATCGGTGCAGCGTCGGCGTAATCCATGATTACGCTGACGCGACGGTCCGATGTTGTTCCTCGCTCCTGCGGCTGCACACATCGCTGTGTGTGAAGTCGCAGGAGCGAGGAACGTCTCCTACCGGCCTCACTGCGGCTTCCGTAGGATATGCGGAAGGAAGGAGGTGGGCAGGATGTTGACATCCTGCTCATCTCCGCCCCTCCGCTCTGATTGGCCGCCTGCCGTGTGACGTCGCAGTGACGCCGCACGACACGCCCCCTTAACAAGGAGGCGGGTCGCCGGCCACAGGGACGTCGCACGGCAGGTGAGTGTGTGTGTGAAGCTGGCGTAGCGATAACTTTCGCTACGCCAGCTATCACCACATATCGCTGCTGCGACGGGGGCGGGCACTATCGCACTCGGCATCGCAGCATCGGCCTGCGATGTCGCAGTGTGCAAAGTGCCCCTTAGTCTATCTAGTTCAACCCGTAGCCTAACATGTTGATCCAGAGGAAGGCAAAAAAACCCCAATGTGTCAAATAAGCTCCAATGGGGAAAAAAATTCCTTCCTGACTCCACATATGGCAATCAGACTAGTTCCCTGGATCAACACCCTGTCATAAAATCTAATATACATAACTGGTAATATTATATTTTTCAAGAAATGCGTTCAGGCTCTGCTTAAATTTTACTAGTGAATCCCTCATTACAACATCATACGGCAGAGAGCTCCATAGTCTCACTGCTCGTACAGTAAAGAATCCTCATCTGTGATTATGAATAAACATTCTTTCCTCAAGACGTAGCGGATGCCCCCGTGTTCCAGTCGCAGGCCTAGGTGTAAAGAGATCTTTGGAAAGGTCTCTGTACTGTCCCCTCATATATTTATACATTGTGATTAGATCCCCCTAAGCCTTTGTTTTTCCTAACTAACTAACCCCAAGTTTAATAACCTGTCTTGGTATTGCAGCCCCCCCATTCCTCTAATAATCTAGGTCGCTCTTCTATCTACCTGTAAGATTATGCTATTTATAACCTTCTATACTTTTGCTAACAAGAAATGCATCCATTCCTCTCTTAAATTCATTCAGTGAGTTGGCCATCACCACTTCCTCAGGAAGAGAGTTCCAGAGCCTCACTGCTCTTACCGTGAAGAACCCTCTTCTATGCTGATGTAGGAATTTTCTTTCCTCCAATCGAAAAGAATGCCCCCTTGTTCTTGTCATAGTCCTTGGTACAAACAGATCATGGGAGAGATCTCTATATGGCCCTCTGATATATTTGTACATATTTATTAGGTCTCCCCTAAGTCTTCTCTTTTCTAGAGTAAATAGACCTAATTTTGATAACCTTTCCGTGTATTGTAATGCACCCATTCCATTTATTATTTTAGTAGCCCGCCTCTGAACCCTTTCAAGTTCAGTAATGTCTTTCTTCAGCACCGGCGCCCAAAATTGCACACAATACTCCAAGTGTGGTCTGACTAGTGATTTGTACAGAGGGAGAATGATGTTTTCATCTCGTGCCCCCAGACCTCTTCTAATGCATCCCATCACCCTATTTGCTTTGGTGGCTGCTGCCTGACACTGGGCACTCCAATTTAGATTCTTATTCACTAAGATGCCTAAGTCTTTTTCCATGTCTGATTTCCCCAGCAGTTTCCCATTTAGTAAGTAATCGTAGCATCTGTTTCTCCTTCCCATGTGCATAACCTTACACTTATCTGTGTTAAACCTCATTTGCCATTTTTCAGCCCAATTCTCCAATTTACTCAAATCCATCTGTAGTTGCAAACTGTCCTCCTTTGTGTTAACTACCTTACATAGTTTTGTATCATCTGCAAATACTGATATTTTACTCTGTAAACCATCCACCAGATCATTAATAAATATATTAAATAGTAGGGGGCCCAATACAGACCCCTGTGGCACCCCACTAGTAACCCTGGCCCAATCTGAGTATGCACCATTAATAACCACTCTTTGTTTTCTACCACTAAGCCAGCTACCTACCCATCTACACACATTTTCCCCGAGCCCAAGCGTTCTCATTTTACTTAGCAGTCTTTTATGTGGGACAGTGTCAAATGCTTTACCGAAGTCGAGATAAATGACATCCAATGATTCTCCTCGGTCCATGTGAGAGCTTACATCCTCATAGAAGCTGATCAGGTTAGTTTGACAGGAGCGATCCTTCATAAATCCATGTTGATATGGAGTTAAACAGTTATTAACATTGAGACATTCCATAATAGTATCCCTTAAAAACCCTTCAAACATTTTACCCACAACAGATGTTAAGCTTACCGGCCTATAGTTTCCAGGTTCCCTTTTGCACCCTTTTTTGAATATTGGTACCACATTTGCTAGCCGCCAATCCAGTGGAACAGACCCAGTTTCTATAGAGTCTTTAAATAAAAGGAATAGAGGCCTGTCTATCACATTACTTAACTCCCTTAATACCCGAGGGTGAATGCCATCAGGGCCTGGTGATTTGTCAATTTTAATGTTACTAAGTCGGTTCTGCACTTCTTCCTGGGTTAGGCAGGTCATACTTAATGGGGCATTTACATGATCACTCTGCATTTCCCCTGGCATATGCTTTTCCTGTGTGAACACAGTTGAGAAAAAAGTATTTAAAACATTTGCTTTTCCCACATCGCTTTCTATGATTTTACCCTCATTATTCTTTAAAGGGCCAACACCATCAATTTTAATCTTTTTTCTGTTTATATAATTAAAGAATAGTTTGGGATTTGCTTTGCTTTCCTTAGCAATGAGTCTCTCAGTTTCTACTTTTGCTAAATATATTTGTTTTTTACACATTTTATTTTTTTCTCTATATATTTTTAATGCTTCCTCGCTGCCTTCTTGTTTTAGCTTTTTAAATGCCTTTTTCTTATTATTCATTGCCCTTTTTACATCCTTATTTAGCCACATTGGTTTTCTCCTGTTCCTAGCCCTTTTATTTCTGTATGGTATGGCTAGCTCGCAGTGGGTGTTTAATATCGATTTAAAAATTTCCCACTTATTTTCTGTGCTCCCATTTTTGAGGACATTGTCCCAATCAATTTGGCGAAGGTCTTCTCTAAGCTGATCAAACTTTGCTTTCCTGAAATTCAGCGTTTTTGTAACCCCCCTCCAAGGCACCTTACTAAAGGACAAGTGGAATTGTATTATATTGTGGTCACTATTCCCTAGGTGCCCATCCACTCGTACGTCTGTTATTCTATCTGGCCTGTTGCTTAAAATTAAGTCCAGAAGGGCTGCCCCTCTAGTTGGGCCCGGCACAAGTTGGGACAGATAATTATCCTTAGTTACTGACAGAAACCGGTTTCCTTTCTGAGATACGCAGGTTTCAGTTTCCCAGTCTATATCGGGGTAATTGAAGTCCCTCATAATAATCACCTCATTGTGATTTGCTGCTTTGTCTATTTGTTTCAATAATACATTTTCAGTGGTTTCTGTTATATTTGGTGGCTTATAACAAACCCCTATGAGGATTTTATTAGTTTTCCCTCCTTGTATCTCCACCCATAGAGACTCCCCCTCTTCATTTCCCTCTTGAATATCTTCTCTTAGTCTGAAGTTGAGTTAAGCAAGTTCAAGTTGAGTAGTCAGTCAGTGGAGTTAAGAGGAGGAGTGTGCAGCAGGTCTGTGGTGACAGGTCTGCAGCGGAAACTGACAGGTGCCAGGGTCGTAGCCCTGGTACCTTGGCTAGGACGCAGGTGGTGGCCTGGCCTGCAGGAGCCAAGAAGACGGCCAGGTGGAACCGTAAGGGACTGCGACAGGGTAGTGACCCGCCGGTACCGAACCGGGGAACCGACTGGAAACCGGAGCACAAGGGGGGTACTCAGACCCAGAACGAGGCCCAGAAGCCACTGGACCACGTCAAATTCACTGATTGAGGTCTGGACCTTAGGCCCTTTCCCATCCCAAGACCTGAAAGAAGGCAACAGCCCACCGAGGGGGATAGAAAGCCACCGCACAGGCAGAGAGATCCTATGGGCCAGCGTCTGCGGGCAAACGGACTCCACCGGCACATACACAGCCAGGAGCGGACTCCTGCTGCTAAGGCACAGGCAGTCTACACAAACATAACAATGTGCAGGAAGAAGGCAAGGACAACCAACCCGGGTGAGGGACAAGACGCAGCCGGCTGCGGGCACCGACCACCATCAACTTTGTTCATCAGAGACTTGTGTGTGTCAGTAATCGTGAGTACAACAGTTCCATCCGGCCGCGCACCACCCTACACCGCCCACTTGTCACTTTCCCCAAGCAGGTCCCGGGGACACCATCCCTGCCCACGGAGGGGTTAACATCTTGCTGCACGACCATCTCCCCCGGGTGCCCCGTAACTGCAGCGGTTGTGTCTACACCTTCACCACGTCCCGTGGGTGGCGTCACTAACTTAAAGAAGTTGTCCAGTTACCAAAACAGATTTTTTTTTTTCTGATAAATCTTGCTAATATGTGCCTCTCCACACATCTATCATGTATTTTCAGCTATATTACCTTTTATTGTGCACCAGCAGCACATCCTCATTGCTGGCTCCAGCTCTGATGGGGTTAATCTCTCTTCTGACTTCCTGGGTTCAGTTCCTACAACTCCCATAATTCTTTGCGGCTCTAGGGCTGTGCCTAAATTATCTAACACACCCACTGTGTCTAACACACCCACTTTGCTCTCCACCCAAAATCTCCTCCCTGCCTCTTCCCTGTGGATGCACTGAGAGTAATCACACAGGCCTAAAACACACTTCCGCAAAAAAAAACATCCGTGTGACACGGTCCGTTTTTCGGGTCCGTGTTCCGTTTTTTTGGGGCGTTTCTCCGGTACGTATGGCATCCGTGTGATGGCGTATGTGAGCCGTGTGTACGTGTAAAATGTCCCTGTTTGTGTCTAAAATGCCCGTGTATGTGTACATGGAATGTCCGTGTGGAATGTCCGTTTGTGTGTTGCACAATGTCGTTGATACTTGTCGGCTGACAGCAGACAGAGTTGCGCGATGAGAATGAACTCGGGTGAACTTCACCCGACTTCATTGTCATGCCGCAGCTCTGTCTGTGTGCCGCGTACTGATTAGCGGTCACTTGTGAAGGATTCACCAGTGACCGCTAATCCCCCGAGTGACTGAAGTGAGCAGCCCTCTCTCATACTTACCGCTCCCCGATCACCAGCGCGGCGTGGAACAGCTGTGCAGAGAATACACGGCAACAATTACTTTGAATATGCCAGCCGCTCATTAATCAATCTCGTATTCCCTGCTTTCCCCACCCACAGACGCCTGTGATTGGTTGCAGTCAGACACGCCCCCCACGCTGAGTGACAGCTGTCTCACTGCACCCAATCACAGCAGCCGGTGAGCGTGTCTATACTGTGCAGTAAAATAAATAAATAAATAATTTAAAAAAATGGCGTGCGGTCCCCCCCAATTTTAAAACCAGCCAGATAAAGCCATACGGCTGAAGGCTGGTATTCTCAGGATGGGGAGCCCCACGTTATGGGGAGCCCCCAAGCCTAACAATATCAGTCAGCAGCCACCCAGAATTGCCGCATACATGAGATGTGACAGTTCTGGGACTGTACCCGGCTCTTCCCGATTTGCCCTTGTACGTTGGCAAATCGGGGTAATAAGGAGTTTTTGGCAGCCCATAGCTGCCAATAAGTCCTAGATTAATCATGTCAGGCGTCTCCCCGAGATACCTTCCATGATTAATCTGTAAATTACAGTAAATAAACACACACACCCGAACAATCCTTTATTAGAAAAAAAACCATAAACATATACCCTGGTTCACCACTTTAATAAGCCCGAAAAAGCCCTCCATGTCCGGCGTACTCCAGGATGGTCCAGCGTCGCTTCCAGCTGTGCTGCATGGAGGTGACCGGAGCTGCAGAAGACACCGCCGCTCCTGTCACCTCCACGCAGCTAATGAAGGGAATAGCGTGATCAGCTGAGCTGCCACTGAGCTTACTCGCGGCCAACGCTGAATACAGCTGATCGCGCTATTCCCTTCATTAGCTGCGTGGAGGTGACAGGAGTGGCTCTGTCTTCTGCAACTCTGGTCACCTTCATGCAGCACAGCTGGTAGCGACACTGGACCATCCTGGAGTACGCCGGACAGGGAGGGCTTTTTCGGGCTTATTAAAGTGGTGAACCAGGGTATATGTTTGTGTTTTTTTTTTCTAATAAAGGATTGTTCGGGTGTGTGTGTTTATTTACTGTAATTTACAGATTAATCATGGAAGGTATCTCGGGGAGACGCCTGACATGATTAATCTAGGACTTATTGGCAGCTATGGGCTGCCAAAAACTCCTTATTACCCCGATTTGCCAACGCACCAGGGCAAATCGGGAAGAGCCAGGTACAGTCCCAGAACTGTCGCATATAATGTATACGGCAATTCTGGGTGGCTGCTGACTGATATTGTTAGGCTGGGGGGCTCCCCATAACGTGGGGCTCCCCATCCTGAGAATACCAGCCTTCAGCCGTATGGCTTTATCTGGCTGGTATTAAAATTGGGGGGGACCGCACTGCCGTTTTTGTTAATTATTTATTTATTTATTTTACTGCACAGTATAGACACGCCCACCGGCTGCTGTGATTGGGTTCAGTGAGACAGCTGTCACTTAGCGTGGGGGGCGTGTCTGACTGCAACCAATCACAGGAGTCTGTGGGTGGGGAAAGCAGGGAATACGAGATTGATTAATGAGCTGCCGGCATATTCAAAGTAATTGTTGCGGCGTATTCTCTGCACAGCTGTTCCTCGCCGCGCTGGTGATTGGGGAGCAGTTTGGGCCGGGGAAAAAAAAAACCGAGCGCTAATGTAAGTATGACTGAGAACAGCAGGAAAAAAGGTAAGTAAACTAACTTTAATTTTAAAAAAAAAAACAAAAAATAAGATCGCTAGTGTAAAAACGCACACGCACGAAACGTGCTGAACACGGACATACTCCGTGTGCGGTACGTGCAGGCACGGACCCATAGACTAAAGCGAGTCTGTGCCTGCGTGCTGCCAGCCAAAAACGGACATGTCGTCCGTGTAGAAAAGCGCACACACGTACTTACCACACGGTCACACGTTCCGTGTGATTTTACGTGTGTGTGCCATCTACCATTGAATAACATGGGTCTCCGTGTGTACGTGTCTTCGGTACGTGCAAATACGTACCACACACGTACAAATTAAACGGATGTGTGTTGCGGGTCACAGAGACAGCAGCAGCTCTGTACAACCAGGGGAAGAAAGCGTCTATCTCCTGCTTGTTCTCATATAGTTCATAGTCTGTGTGTGGTGTGTGTGTGTGTGTGGTGTGTTGTGTGTATATACAGTGTGTGTGCTGTGTTGTGTGTGTATATACAGTCTGTGGTGTGGGTGTGTGTGGTGTGTGTGTGTGTGTGTGTATATACAGTGTGTGTGTGTGTACAGACATTATGATTATTAGCCGGCGCAACATGTGAAAAAAATAATTTGGGGGAAAAAAATGAAAGGGTGATGAGATTGCTTATTTTCCCTCTTGCCTAGTCTGTGTGTCGTCCGTATTATTCGTGTGGCATGCATTTTGCAGGCTACTTTCACATCAGCGTTTTTTTGCCTGTAGGCAAACAACCGCAAACCGCATATGACTAAATCCTGTGGATTAAATGTGCAGCGCATGCAACCGTTATTTAACCAGATCCTTCTGCAGCGGGACACAGAATTTATCGGCTGGCAATGGAGTCAGCTGACTCCTGATCTCACAGCCCGCACACGCTGCAATTGCTGCAGGTGGGCTCATTCACATGACCGTTCCATTTGTCTTGGTCAGTTCCTTTTTTGCGGACCCACGGACAGGACCATCTTTTCAATGTCTTTTGTGTAGGATCGGATGGCACACGGTAGCACCTCCATGTGCATCCGATCCTACAAAAAAAACCACATCGGATGCCGTATGTCCGCTCCGTTATTATGGAACATGTCCTATTCTGTTCCATAAAAACGAACCGTGACTCAATACAAGTCAATGGGCCCGTAAAATTCCCGGAAGCAACACGGAAGCACTTCCGTTGGGTGCCCGTGCAGTCTGTGTCCCGCTCCAGCCCCAGCCCCGCGGCTGCCCGCACTGCAGTGTCAGCAGCCGCGGGGATAACAAGCGCTACCGTCAGGAGGTTAGTAAGTTCATTACCTGCGGTGATGAAGTCCTGCACTCCTAACGTCAGCGGTCGTCACTGCCTTCTATGCCCGCCGCTTGTTACATCACCTTACGCTGTCGACCCGATTCTGTGACTAGTGGGGATGTCACGGGCCGCTCACGATACTTGGTTTGTGAAGGCGGCGGTCATTGAACTCAGTGACGGCGCTGCTGTCAGGAATTCAGCGATCATCGCAGGTAATGTACCTCGCTAACCTCCTGACAGCAGCACTCGTCGTGCCCTGTAGTGACCTGGGCTGACCTATTGATGTTAGCTCAGGTCACTGCACGGCTTAACAGCACACATTGATGTACCGCAAGTGCAGTGCAATTTTTCTCTCACCCCATATACTTCAATGGGTAAAAGAGGAAGAGTCTTGCATTACAATTGCAGCATGATGCGATTGTTTTCTCGGTCCAATTAGGGCTGAGAAAATAATTGCTCATGTGTGCTGACACACATGCTAATATTGGTCCGAATGGAATGCGATGTTTTATCGCACTGTTTTTCTCGCCGTGTGGCTTAGACCTTACTTGTTCTGTGATTCCCCTGCATCCATCGCAGCGTGTGCGGGCTGGAGTTCAGCTGAGTTCAGATCAGCTGACTCCAGTGCTGGACTGAACTCAGGTAACCTCACAGCCCGCACACGCTGCGATGGATGCAGGGGGACACAGAACAAGTAATCGTCCGACACTGGAGTCATCTGATTACTTGTTCTGCTGGCGCTGTGGTCAGGAGTTGGGATGAATGAGCAGTAAAATGCTCTGGTGCTCAATGGGTGAAGCCCATGTCGATTTTTTTTTTTTTTTTTTTTAAATTAATTAAAAAAAAAAATCACATAACCCTAACCCTAGGGTTAGGGGTAAAAAAAAAAGTGTGGGCTCCCACTGCATTTTCTATTGCTGAGGGTAACCCAAGCAGCTACTGGCTGCTAACCCCCGCTGCTTGGTGTTACCTTCACTGGCAATGGAAAATCCAGGGAAGCCTTTTTTTTTTTTTTCTTTTTTTTATATAAAGGTTTTTGCCTAAAAACTGTTTTAAAAAAATTACGTGGGCTTCGCCATATTTTTTGTACGCTAGCCAGGTACAGCAGGCAGCTACGGGCTGCCACCAACCTCCAGCTGCCTATTTGTACCAGGCTGGGAACCAAAAATATAGGGAAGCCCGTATTTTTTAATTATTTCACTTATTTCATGAAATAATTAAAAACAAATGACGTGGGCTTCACCATATTTTTGTGTCCAGCCGGGTACAACTAGGCAGCTGGGGATTGTAATCCGCAGCACAGGTTAGCCCGAGGTTTCTGGGCACCTCTGCTGCGAATTGCAGTCCACAGCCGCCCCAGAAAATGGCGCTTTCATAGAAGCGCCATCTTCTGGCGCTGTATCCAACTTTTCCAGTGGCCCTGGTGGCAGGTGGCACACTGGGTAATAAGGGGTTAATGCCAGCTATGTTTTACCAGTTGGTAAAAAGCCCGAGATTCTTAATTTCCGGCCAAGTTTGACCTGGCCATTAAGAATCTCCAATAAAGGGTTAAAAAAAAAGACATCACACAGAAAAAAATACTTTATTAGAAATAAATACACAGTAGGGACTCCATGTTTATTACTCCCTCTCACCCCTCCACGATCGAGAGATTTCTGTACTGACCATGCCAGGAGAGAGCGAGTGAAAAGAGAGAGAGCGAGGGAAAAGAGAGAGAGTGAGGGAAAAGAGAGAACGAGGGAAAAGAGAGAGCGAAGGAAAAGAGAGAGAGCGAGGGAAAAGAGAGAGCGAGGGAAAAGAGGGGGGGGAACAGGGGAGGGGGAGAAGAGAGAGGAGTGAGAGAAGAGAGAGGGAAAAGAGAGAGAGAGCGAGAGGGAAAAGAGAGAGCGAGAGGGAAAAGAAAGAGAGCGAGAGGGAAAAGAGAGAGAGAGCGAGAGGGAAAAGAGAAAGAGAGCGAGAGGGGAAAGAGAGAGAGCGAGAGGGAAAAGAGAGAGAGTGAGAGGGGAAAGAGAGAGAGCGAGAGGGAAAAGAGAGAGAGCGAGAGGGAAAAGAGAGAGAGAGCGAGAGGGAAAAGAGAGAGAGCGAGAGGGAAAAGAGAGAGAGAGAGGGAAAAGAGAGAGACCGAGAGGGAAAAGAGAGAGAGCGAAAGGAAAAAAGAGCGAGAGGGAAAAGAGAGAGCGAGAGGGAAAAGAGAGAGCGAGAGGGAAAAGAGAGAGTGAGAGGGAAAAGAGGGGGGGAGGGGGGGAACAGGGGAGGGGGAGAAGAGAGAGGGGTGAGAGAAGAGAGAGGGAAAAGAGAGAGAGAGAGAGAGGGAAAAGAGAGAGAGAGCAAGAGAGCGAAAAGAGAGAGAGCGAGAGGGAAAAGAGAGAGAGAGGGAAAAGAGAGAGAGCGAGGGAAAAGAGAGAGAGAGAGGGAAAAGAGAGAGCGAGGGAAAAGAGAGAGAGCGAGAGGAAAAAGAGCGAGAGGGAAAAGAGAGAGCGAGAGGGAAAAGAGAGAGCGAGAGGGAGAAGAGAGAGTGAGAGGGAAAAGAGGGGGGAGGGGGGGAACAGGGGAGGGGGAGAAGAGAGAGGGGTGAGAGAAGAGAGAGGGAAAAGAGAGAGAGAGCGAGAGGGAAAAGAGAGAGAGCGAGAGGGAAAAGAGAGAGCGAGAGAGCGAAAAGAGAGAGAGCGAGAGGGAAAAGAGAGAGAGAGGGAAAAGAGAGAGAGCGAGGGAAAAGAGAGAGCGAGGGAAAAGAGAGAGCGAAGGAAAAGAGAGAGAGCGAGGGAAAAGAGAGAGCGAGAGGGAAAAGAGAGAGAGCGAGAGGGGAAAGAGAGAGAGAGCGAGAGGGAAAAGAGAAAGAGAGCGAGAGGGGAAAGAGAGAGAGCAAGAGGGAAAAGAGAGAGAGCGAGAGGGAAAAGAGAGAGAGAGCGAGAGGGAAAAGAGAGAGAGCGAGAGGGAAAAGAGAGAGAGAGGGAAAAGAGAGAGAGCGAGAGGGAAAAGAGAGAGAGGGAAAAGAGAGAGAGCGAGAGGAAAAAAGAGCGAGAGGGAAAAGAGAGAGCGAGAGGGAAAAGAGAGAGCGAGAGGGAAAAGAGAGAGTGAGAGGGAAAAGAGGGTGGGAGGGGGAGAATAGGGGAGGGGGAGAAGAGAGAGGGGTGAGAGAAGAGAGAGATAAAAGAGAGAGAGCGAGAGGGAAAAGAGAGAGAGCGAGAGGGAAAAGAGAGAGAGCGAGAGGGAAAAGAGAGAGAGCGAGAGGGAAAAGAGAGAGAGCGAGAAAGGGAAAAGAGAGAGAGCAAGAGGGAAAAGAGAGAGAGGGAAAAGAGAGAGAGAGGGAGGGAAAAAAGAGAGAGGGAGGGAAAAGAGAGAGAGGGAGGGAAAAGAGAGAGAGGGAGGGATAAGAGGGGGGCAGAGAAGAAGGGGAAGAGGGGACGGGGAAGAGGGGAGGGGGAGAAAAGAGGGGTGGGAGAAGAGAGTGGGGGGAGAGAAGAGAGGGGGAAAGAAGAGAGAGGGGGGAGAGGTGCTCTGTCACCAACTTGCTCCACTATGTGACTTGTCGTGCAGGTGACAGAGTGGAGACAGTTGGTCCCATGCAGCAGGACAGGTGACAGAGCAGAACGGTGACATGCTCTGCTCTGACAAATGCGGTGCTGCATGGGACCAGCTTGTCAGTGTCTTGCTGCATCCTGCAGTGCTGGTCGGAGGAGCACATGATCACACTGCCCGACATCGCCCGTTCTCCTGACATCGCAGCAGAGCGGGCGGGTGGAGAGTGTGATCAGATACGTGACAAGGGGGATTTCAGCTGAAGAACCTCCCCCTGTACTCCACAACAGGTGCCCCATGCCTCACCATCTGCCGGACGCCACCGCTCCACACTGTGCCATCCTCCGGATCCTCCCCTCGATGCTGGGCTGTGACGTGCGGTAGTCACCGCCCACAGCCCAGTCAATCAGTGTGAGTGGCGCCAGCATCCTGTGACGTACCCGTCTAGTTTGAGAGCCCGGAATTGACGGGACGTAAGAGGATACCAGCGGCCGCAGCACCAGGGGGTCATGTGACAGCCACTGAGTGTGCAGGATAGCGCCGCTCAGTGCCAGAACTGGAAATAGAAGCCAACGGAGAAAAGACCTATAATGGTAAGTAGAACTCATAGAGAAAATAAAAAACATGGGTGAGCCACCCCTTTAAACACGGCTTCGGCCGTACACCTACCTAACCACCCTCATCGAGATTGCCAGCATCCACTTGCAGAGCGACATGACCCCCGAGTCCGGAGGTGTTCGAGCCACCCACCAAATGAGCCCGGACCCGAGCGGCTCGGCTGCAGCCGAGCGTGGGGCGGTACATATGTCTCCCATCCTGGTCTATGCATCCTACATTCTGGTATATATGTTCCCCATCCTGGTATATATGTCTTCTATTCTAGTATATCTGTCCCACACCGTGGCATATATGTCTGCCATTCTGGTATACTATATATGCTCCTCATCCTGGTATATATGTCTCCATCCTGATATATGTATCCTCCATCCTGTCCCCAACCTGGTATATATGGTTCCCATCCTGATTCATATGTCTCCGATCCTGGCCCCATCTTGGTATATATATGTCACCATACTGGGCCCATGCTAAAATATGCAAGTTTAGCAAAAAAAAAAACCAAAACAAATATAATAGAACTATAGAAACTGTAAATTTGTAAATGCAAGATTTCCTGCGGACATTTCTGAAACTCCATCCATTTGAATGAGACTTGCAGATATTTAAGGAGTTTTAAGGTGTTCTTGTCAATTTTCTTTATTAAAACACCTTAATAAGTTGCAAAACTTCAGGACTTTTGTCATTTTTTTATCATTTTTACACCACTCCCAGATGGTTTTGCCAAAGTAGATTGAGCATGGGTGAGCCAGGCGTGGCTATGCCTGCCTTTCTAATTCATGGAACGTTACAGATCCATAAATATTTGGATAGAGACATATTTCACATTTATGTTCTGTACATTATCACAATGGATTTTGATGAAAACATTTCATATACAGTTGAAGTTCAGACTTGCAGACTTAATTCATTGGGTTGAACAAAATAATTGCATAAAAATGTGAAGAACTAAAGCATTTTTTAAACTCACTCCCTTCATTTCAGGGGCTCAAAAGTAATTGGACAAATTAAATATTTGGAAATAAAATATTAATTTCTAATACTTGGTTGAAAACTCTTTGTTAGCAATGACTGCCTGAAGTCTTGAAATCATGGACATCACCAAACACTGTGTTTCCTCCTTTTTAATTTTCTGCTGGCCTTTACTGCAGCAGTTTTCGAATGCTGTTTATTTGTTGGCCTTTCTGTTCTAATTTTAGTCTTTAACAAGTGAAATGCGGCTTTATTGGGCTGAGATAAAGTGACTGACTCAGCCATTCAAGAATATTCTACTCCTTTGCTTTAATAAACTCCTGAGTTGCTTTGGCTTTAGGTTTTGGGTCATTGTCAATCTGTATTATTAAACGTCGACCAATCAGTTTGGCTGCATTTGAGCACACAGTATGTCTTTGAAATCCTAGAATTCATCTGGCCTTCTTTTTCTTGAGGCTTGTGAGTTTCTTGCCCCAAGCAATGAACTCTCTTTTTTTTTTTCCATGCAGTCTTCTCTTAATGGTAAATTTGGTTATTGATACGCCTCCATCCTGGAGAGTGTTGTTCACTTGGTTGGATGCTATGAAGAGATTTCTCTTCACCATGGTAATTATTCTGCGATCATCCACCACTGTTGTCTTCCATGGGCGTACAGGTCTTTTTACATTGTTGAGGTCACCAGTGTTTTCATTCTTTCTCAGGATGTACCAAACTGTAGATTTAGCCTCTCCTAATAGTGTAGCAATTTCTCAGATTTTTTTTCTGTTTTTGCAGATTAAGGATGGCTTGTTTAACCTGCATAGAGAACTCTGTTGACCACATGCTTACTTCTCAGGAAAAACTTCAAAATGCACAAACCACACCTCAAATCAACTCCAGGGCTTTTCTGTTTAATTGAGAATTAAATAACAAAAGATTTGCGCACACCGCCCATGAAACAGCTTGAGAGTCAATTGTCCAATTACTTTTGGGCACATGTAAAGGAGCTGAAACTCCTAAACCCTTCATAAAACTTAATGTGGATACCCTCAAATGAAAGATAAAAGTCAGGACTTTATGTCCATGTCCATTATATAACTATAACCTGAATATGTGTCAGTAAACAGGTAAAAAAAAGAAAAATTTGTGTCAGTGTCCAAATATATATGGACCTAACTGTATATCGCTTTAATGATTACACTTTTACGCCACGTGTACACTTTCAGTGTTCAGAGAGTTTTTTATCTCAGTATTTGTAAGTCAAAACCAGGAGGGGAATAATCAGAGGAAATGTCTAATAGAAACACATGCACCACTTCTACATTTTGTGCCCACTCCTGACTATCACTTACAATGGTAAGAAACTCCCTAAATACTCAATGTGGGAACATGACCTTACCAGAAATGTACTGCAGTATCATTCATTAAGATGGGTATGTACCTCTTGATAAATGAGGCACATTGTAATCTAGTGAAACTATTTTTTGAGACTGGTGTGTTAACAACGCCGATCTTAATGAATCAGCTCATATATGCTTGCCTCAAAAATTAAACCCATTCAGAGGAATGGAACTTATTTTCAGTACCAAAAATTACTACAAATCTTCTTTTGAATTCCATCTTACATAGCTTTTATATGTTAATTTAATCATACTGTAGTGGCATTGAACACTATAATAAAACAATAGAACAAGACGGGAGGCACGGTGGCTCAGTGGTTAGCACTGCAGTCTTGCAGCGCTGGGGTCCTAGGTTCAATTCCCACCAAGGACACCATCTGCAAGGAGTTTGTATGTTCTCCTCGTGTTTGCGTGGGTTTCCTCCGGGTACTCCGGTTTCCTCCCACACTCCAAAAACATACAGTTAGGGACCTTATATTGTGAGCCCCAATGGGGACAGTATTGCCAATGTATGTAAAGTGCTGTGTAATTAATAGCGCTATATAAATGAATAAATTATTATTATGCTAAAAAAACTGATGTGAAATGCTTTGAAAAGTTGTAGACTTAATGACTTATGGCATTTAATGCTAGTTTGAAGTATCTCCGTCAAAGGTGTAGCACCGCAGATATTCCAGGGTGGTCTGGGACATATCTATGCCTTCCCATCAAATTTTAAAAATGTTCCAGCATTTCTTTAGTCAGAAATGCTACTCTATTATTGCAGAGGAATTTCTGATGAGGCACAAGAAGGTGCATGCTACTGAGAAAATGCACAAATTTCATTAAGAGGCATTCGCTTTTAATGAATTTGGAGCATGATAATCCAATGACCCATATGTAAAGACTAATAGAAAAAATAAGTTCAAATGGAGATATAAAAAAAGGGGGTTACTTCAGCTCACCTGCTGCCCGGACTGTTCAGCCTTGCGGGTGCCCGGAATCCTTCGGTCTATCCTGACCGGTAACAGAGAACGTAACAGACTAGTCTTTTTCCTCACTTAACAGACTAGTCTATTTTAGTTGCCCTGCTGGTTTCATGAGACACTTATGATTAAGGACTTGTTTTGTTTTTATTAATAGTCCGAAACGCGTAAAGCTATCATGACCCTTGCCTGTACCATCTAAGTGGATTTCGGTCTTCACAATGTTTTTAATGATGTCCAAATAAAGCCTTGAATATTTTAACATAAGGAGGATTTGTGCCGGATCGACCCTTTTTCTTCTTTCTACGTAATAGAAAAAATAAGCCTGGCTCACTATCTGGTTGGGTGCTCTGGAGAAAAAATAACCAAGATAAATAAATGTAGCTCCGGCACACCTTGGAGAATAAAAATGCAGAAGGACTTGGGTGGTGCTGAATGAATTTTTATTAAACCAAGGAATAAAGTCTGTCCCAACGTTTCAGTCCACATAGGACCTTTTTCAAGGGATCTATCAGACTAACGAGAAAGACAAAAGCAGAAAGGGAGAGTAAATATACAATAAGGGAAAATATATTACCATGAGGAAAAATGTTACAATAATGAATGAGGAGAGATACAACATGGTATAATGCAATATTACAATCAAATAGTAACATCTTACGGTACAAAAATTTCAAAAGCACATGATACCCTTGAGAAAAAAGGTACAATCAACACGAAATGACGGTGAATATATGAACATGTGATACCATGGACAGTTGCGGTAACTAGTAAGTAATGCATATGAACATACCTAGAGTATTGGAGAAAATAAATATGCACCAACGGATAACATATGTAATCGTCAACAGCGTCTAACAGTAGGGTGCTAGATGAGGAAATGAGAAAGCTCATAAGTACGCAAAATGACACATGACAAACAGTGTAATCACTGACATATAATAAGTACCTGTGACCGTATACCACAGGTTATGCACCACGCTAATTATATGTAAAACTGGAAGGAGCCTTATTAGCAAAACCTTAGGAGGCGAGGTACTGTTTGTGTTCTAAATAAAGAAAAGTTAAGAATCAATAGAGAAACCTACAGAATCGCATCAAGGAGTAAGTATTGACTATCCAAGACCATACCTGTGCATGTACTGCCGGGCGAAACGAGCCCAGTGAAATATACAATGTGTTATGTCCAGAAGAATGTCCTGATTGGAGAAAAGGAAGTGGTAAAATGTACTAGTGTCAATCTCCATATCTAGTTGTGATGGATGATTATGTCTCAGATGAGATGAGAAAAAGGCGAAAAAAAGGGGGGCGAAAAAAGTTACTGAAGTACCTGATAGATCAGGGTAGAAATTGCAAACACAGTGGATCACGGTAAGAGGGCTGGACCGTGTATTTGTAATCTCGAAGTAAGGGGTGTCACGTGACTAATCTTGAAAGCAAGAGAGAAAAAAACATGAGATAATCACAATGTAAGAGGATAACATGGCTAGATAAGGAACAGACATGTCCTAGAGGGATATCGGTGTGTCTGTGTCCCCTCATATGTACACGCCGTACACTGCAAGGGTAAGGGCTTTCGGTAATGTGTTATTCCTTGGTTTAATAAAAATTCATTCAGCACCACCAAAGTCCTTCTGCATTTTTATTCTCCAAGGTGTGCCTGAGCTATATTTGTTTACCATATGTAAAGACTGGCACCCATAACACCACTTTTAATTATCTGCCACAATGTTTATAAAGTGACCAACACGCTTCTGTGAAAAAGCTTAAGCTTGGGTATACCTGGATCTTCCAAAAGGACAATGATCAAAATTAGGGATGAGCGAACCCAAACAGTAAAGTTTGATGCCTGTCCCGAACACAAACGTTTGACTGTATGTCCAGTTCCTGTACAGGTATCTCACCAAAATAAAGCTTGTTGAAAGGTTTCACAGCAGCCAATCAGCAAGCTTTTAGGCTGTGGGCACTTCCGGAGCCATTGAGTTGTGACATGGTGGAAACAAGGGTAATCGGGGTGCCACCTCTGAGAACAGTGCGGTGTGTAGAGTTGAGGAGGAGGTAGAGGAACAGAGGCAACTTGAAAAAGTGCTTGCCCGATACTGTACCACATGCTCATTCTCATTCTGGCCCTCATCACCAACTGGTTCACCTGTGTGTCTGACAAAGAGAGTGGAGTAGCCTGTCCAGTAACATAAGTTGTCAATTGTGTTTGCCTAGGACCTTAGCATCTACCAAACATACAACTTTACCACCAGTCTTATTCCTCCTTCTATCACCACCTTGGCCTTTACCACTCATGTTTTTGTGCCCCATTTCAAAGCACAACTAACACTTTCTAGCTGGAGCACTAATTGTGCAGTATTTCAAAACCCAGCTACCTCTTTTTTTTAGCTGAAGCACTAATTGTGCACTATTTCAAAGCACAACTAGCACTTTCTAGCTGGAACACCAATCGTGCACTATATCAAAGCCGAACTAGCATTTCTAGCTGGAGCACTAATTGTGCATTATTTCAAAACACAACTACCACTTTGGAGCGTGAGCAGCAGCGCACTTAATTAGCTATCAGTAGATGATGAAATGCTGTTTTGTGACACAGACACAACTATCTTCCCTACACTGCACTTCCCTATTCTACAATCTCACTCTACTTTCTATCTCTCTCAACTACCTGTGATTAAATCCCTAGCTATGATAACTGTCAAACAGCAGAACCTTCCCTAAGCTTTATCAATCACAAAATGGCGATGATGCCGCATGTCTGCATTTTATATGCAGAGGTACATGTGACTTAGGCAGCCAATGACACAAGCCCTTGTGTTTAAAAATTTTGGATGTTTTCTGCACCCTGATTGGCTGCAGGAAATATCCACACATAAAGTTAAGAACAAAAAAAATCTTCTGCTCCTCCAACCTCTCCCCTCCACGTTCCCTAATCAAACATGTCACCTCAATCATCATACAGTACCACTACAGTAGCCACAGTAAAATTAAAATATTAGAAAAGCCTCAAACATATACCAATCCGAAACAAACATTCCCAAATTTTCAGACAAATGTTCTGATTTCCAATTATGAACTGATCCCGCAAAATATAGTACGATTTTGAAATTTTCATATTGTTACCGATCAAGACCACTCATCTCTAGTTCTAATACATTTTTTTCAAGCTCTGACATTTTTTCATAGCCTAAATTAACGTTAAGCAATTTGTGCGAAATCAGATCCTCTGAAGGATTAGACTAGATGAGCTAAACTTTCCTTCCCAAAAACAATGACAAGCAACAATGAACCTTGAACACCTATGACACTCCTCCTTTTTAACTGGTTGTTTTCATTTCCTTGGGCCACTGTTGGTAGTTACAAACCACTTTATACTGGAAACCCCCACAAGACTTGTCAACTTTCCAATGCTCATCTAGGCATCACAATAACATTCTTGTCAAAACCAGTCATATCCTTAATATTCACCAATTCACTCCTTAGCTTCAAAATTGGACTGTTGACTTTATGCATAATACGGGACATATATGACTGCTGTCATTATAAAAAGATATTTAATGTAATTGATTTCAACTGTAAGAAGTTTTAATGTTTAGACTTTTCGGTGTATATTCTTGTTTAGATGTCCCAATTTCTTAAATCATTTTTAACTGTTCATGACAAGTGAAACAGCCAAACCTAACCAAAATGCTGCTACTTTAATATGAATATGCTTTTAACTCAAACCATAATTCCTGTCTTAAATTTTTAATTACATCCGATAGTTTCCATAGTGGTGACATTCTTTTGAAAGACAATGTCTCTAAGGGTACGCTCACACTAGTGTATGACTCAGACAAGTGCAAAGCGAGAAAATCTCACATTGCAATCGGATCAATGTTATTCAATGAGGGAGAGCAGATAGTCAGCTTTTTTCTCATCCAGATACTGGATGAG
Organism: Anomaloglossus baeobatrachus; assembly: GCF_048569485.1. Taxonomy (NCBI): domain Eukaryota; kingdom Metazoa; phylum Chordata; class Amphibia; order Anura; family Aromobatidae; genus Anomaloglossus; species Anomaloglossus baeobatrachus. The sequence goes on from NC_134355.1 coordinate 358,864,192, forward strand.
CAAAAAGTGACAGCATACTGTGATCATAGAAAATAACGCCGGCACTAATAAATGGTGAAACATTTTTCACCATTTATGAGTGCCGGAGTTATTTTCTATATGGATTTCAAGTTTCTCCTGAGCATCGGGATCAGTGAGCAAAATCATAATTCTTAGCATGCTGTGATGGTCAGCGAGAGACGTGTTACTCGCACCTATACAAGTTTATCGGACTGCACTCGGATGACATCTGAATGCAGTGTGATAATCGCATCAGCTGATAATGGAGGAGATGGAGAGATTAATGCCTCCCTCTTCTTCACAGGTCCTGACCTCTCCTCCGCAGCTGTGATCCGATCGCAGGATTGGATCATAGTTGCATGACACTCAGCTTACACTGGCAGCACAACGGGAGCTGAGGGTCATTAGCATATTGCATATGATGCACTCGCATCAGATGCCATACGATCGTGTGACTCCAGTCTAAGGAGGAAAGTTTCAAGACGTCACTGCATGAGCCACATGATATGATGTTTCCCAATTTAGTTAAAACATATTGTTTTGTAATAGTCTACATACAAAAAAATACATTACTGATATGAACACAAGTTAGCGTATACAATAAGGAGAAGTTAATTGTATAAATGGTCAACAATAAAAAAAAATAGGCATCATCACGGAAGCTCAGTTTGTGGTTTAGCCTTCAAATTCAGCTGCTGCCTCTGATAAATAGAATGGTAATACTCACTGTATTGTGGACACTTTTTAACTTTTATATTATTAAGCAAAAAGCCTGGATTGATAGAAAGATATTTCAGGCAGCTCTTAGATGTCCAGATTACTCCTAAATGGGTGGTTTTGCATACCTCTTTACCCAGTAATGGTAATAGTGAAAGGAAAGTGAGGTTGTGCCTTTTAGTAGAGTACTGTAATTTATTTAGACATTTCCTTTAAGCACTAAAACCAAGGTCACAAGAAATCAGATGTCACTGTTATCGGTGTTAATAAAGAGCTTTTTTTATCATTACAGAACCCTATCCCATCAGCAGTTCTGTCATCATTACAAATACTATACACAATGTCAAAAAAACATGAAGGTTACTCTGAAGCTAAAAAGGAGAATAGTTATGAGATCGGAAAAAAGTGCCCTTTGTGAACCTTCCCATTTATATTATACGAGCAAAATAAGAAAACAATGCTCAGGTTGCCCTTTGTGTTCCTAGCTGAATGCTTTCACTGTTTGTATGCTTTTTTGCAAGCCCCAGGCAGACTTTGAGATGGACTGACAGGCTCCATTTCTCTCGGTTTTCCTGTCAGTTCTTCTGTCTTTGAATAATGAAAAATCTCTATTTCTTTCCTCCCATCCACTCAATCTCTGCAAGCAATGTAATTTAAGGTATAATACAAACACATCAGCTAGGTCTTTGTTTGCCCCCAATTGCATAATAACTAGAAAAGGGAAAACAAAGGCGAGTGTGAAGTTTTCACCATGAATAACTTTTCTGTTCCCAACTAATGGATTTATTTTCTTCTATTTAGCTAATAAATTGGGTCATTATGCTACAAAATCTTTCATTCCTTAACAAGTGATTTAAATCTCTCAGGTTTCATTTTTATTTCAAGCACAATAAGTGGCGCAGAATAATTGGAAGTAGTTCTACGTGAATGTATGCGAGTCCTCATATCAAATTCAGATAAACCCTAATTGACCTTTCTCGTTCGGAATCTATGTGACCTAGTTCGCTGTCAATGAGTGCAAACTTTTACACCAATTAGAACTATCTATACATCTGACAGGACAAATTTCTAAGGCGCTACTTGAAAAAAATCAAAGGAATTAAGGGAAAAAGCCTGTAAGGTAAGAGTAATATATTGTCTCGCATAACTTTAACATTTGTCCTTGGTACGTTCAGCAATATTACTTCAAAGAAAAACAATAAAAAGGCTTCGAGAATTTCATTAAAATTTTAACACTGGAAAATGCTTTGTAAGGCAAACATCACTGGAACATGATGTTTTTATTAAAAAGATTCAGAAATCATTGTCATTTATGTAAAGAGAAGTGGACACTGACAATCCATACCGATTACTCTCTGCCAGGCAAAGACCAGAATCATTTTCCTTTTGATCTCCTCACCTGGATGGGTAATCCAGAACTACAGTTAATAGCTGATTTGCTGGCATGTCAATGTTATTACAAGGGTAAAAAAAAGTCATCTTTTGCAACAAATTGTAATTGCAATATTTTGTTTTTTGCCAAATCTAAATTTATAAATTTATGAGATAACCAGAACTTTGTCCACATAGATTTACTATTTGTAATGTAATTATAATCCTCGAATAAGGTCTGATAGCCACGAAAAGTATAGCAATTTTTTTTCTTCACACTCAATGTGAGCTAAGCACAAAATATACTTGGCATTGATTTGCTCTAACAAAGTTTGTTTGATTCAATTTATGGGCTGTGTAAGAGGTCGCCAACCTTTCCTTTACTTGAAAGCCAAATCGTTGGAATAAAACTTCAATTACTAAAGCAAAAAATCTCTAGAGTATATTGTAAAACAGATTAAGGAAAACTAAATCAGACAAATAAACAATCCAAATCATCTAGCGTTTCCTATGTAAAATATTATGTGATTAATTATATAAACATTATGCAATTTTTTTCACTAAGGATTTATAGCAGGTTCATCTGATAGTTGACCTTTATAACAGATTGTGGAAATGCTGCTCAAGTCTGAGCTTCACAAAACAATCAGGAATCAAACCGATAAGAATATCTTAATGTAACAAACATAAACATAACATGAACATAACAGTGATCAAAACCATATTTTTTGTTTCAACAACACATCCTACATTCTTGGGCAAAAAATATATTGGGGGCACATTGTATGATATCGGAAGTATACAGACGGTGTTAGGACCCCAGTACACATACTAATGCCAGCTGAACCCGCTGATATCAACAGATTTGGTCGACACTCTAATATTTATGAGGGCATCAAACAATTAATTGTTGGGGGTGTTAAGGTTCCAACAGATCCGATTTTGGCCTTTGTTCTAGCAGTAGTAAGCCACCACAACAATCTGGTTATGGCTCTCTTATAAAAATAATTTTAGTGCTTAGCCTGTGTATGGGAGAGACATATGTATGGTGGACTTTAGAGTAATTTCCGATAATTTCAACAATCCTTTAAACCAGAGATCCCCAACCTTTCTGACCTTCAGAGACACATTCAGCTCTGAAAGAGGGTCGCAAGTCATATCCAGATGCCACCCACCCACAGTAGTGAAACTGAGAGCCCCCATTACCAGTATACAGACATTCGAAGCTCTTCCACAGAAATCGCACCAAGGCAATATACCAAGAGGTGTTCCTACCTTACCCCCATTCACATCTGCTCTTCTGTGTGAAGCTACTCACAAAAGTCACCATCTAGAGCTATTGCTAGACCTGGTGCTTATGCACCAAGCTTAAAGATAGCCACGAGCCAAACATCACAGATTTGAGAGCCACATGTGGCTCCTGAGCTACAGGTTGTGGACTTCTGCTTTAAACCTATGACTCTAGTGTTACAAATTAACAACTTCAAGCATTTTTATGGGTCAGTGTTTATTAATGCCCCATGCCAAATATATTCATCATGGATTTTGTCAGTGATTTTGTAGCGGGCTCAGAAGCAGAGCCAACCCTACACAGGGCAGATGCTGGATATAACATGTAGATGGCATTTGCATCTAACAGCAGTAATTGGCATGCCAGCTGATTGCTGTTGTTAACTTCTTAAATGCTGCTCTAAATTGTTGACAGCTGCATTTAAGTGATCCATCCTGAACGTTAGTTAGAGCCGCCATCAGCTTCCCTGTAACGCAGTTGCAGGAAACAAAAGGATTGCTACGAGAATGGGGGGCTGGCTGAAAGTCCCCATGTCTGTCATGTGATCTTTCCTGTGATGATCAGACTGCGACTTGCCATCAGATAAGACTATTTACTATATACAGCAATGCTGTGGTAGTGCTGTATATAATAGAAGGGATCAGACAATCATAGGTTCAAATTCCCTAAAAAATAAGTAAAAAAACAAATGTTTTAATAAATATGTAAAAAAAAAAAATAAAAAAGATAGATAAAATGATTCATCGACCTTTTTCCTAGTTAATAATAAAGAAATGTAAACAAAAGTTAAATTTTTTACATATTTGGATTCAACAGGTTCAGAAAAGACCAAACTCTAAAAGTTTAAAATAATTAACATAATATGAAAAAATATGGACTGCAACCAATCACAGACTCCGGGACTGCTGGTGGGTGAGGAAAGCAGTGAATATGGATGAGTTTTAAGCACATACATAGTGTTTCAGTTGTGAGGAAGGTCAGTTGAGTATAAATGTCCTACTTTATTTCTTATTTTCTTCCTTTTGCAGCCTCCTAGCCCTTGCTAATACTAACCAAGTGATCTGCTGCTAAAGTCCTGTTGCTGGAATTCTGTTGTCAGCAGCCCTGGCAGCTGGTTGCAATATAGGAAGTTTGTGCATATCCATTTTGTCTGTGTTCCTCTGTCTGTCTTCATTCCCCTGTGTCATATTACTTCAGTGGTGACATCTAGTGCACTCACTGGTCTTTGCACTAGAGGGGTGAGTGAACAAACAGCAAAGGACGTGGCTTGTGACAGATTGCTTGAGTCCGGGAGTTCTGGGCTACCCTGTGCTGCATTTAAGGGATGACATGCAAAAATATATTGCAGAAAAGAATATAATAACTGACAAGCAGCATGGATTCATGAAAGATAAGTCATGTCTAACCAACCTGTTGGGGTTCTATGAGGGGGTAAGTGCAAACCTGGATATTGGTAATGCAGCTAATGTGATTTATTTGGACTTTGCAAAAGCATTTGATACTGTACCACATAATAGCCTTATACTAAAGCTCCAGAAGCAAGAACTAGGGGAAACTATATGCAACTGGGTAAGGAATTGGCTAAAAGATAGGAAACAAAGAGTAGTCATAAATGGTACATTCTCTAAATGGGCTATAGTCAGCAGTGGGGTGCCGCAGGGATCTGTGCTAGGACCGATTCTTTTTAATCTCTTTATTAATGACCTTGTGGCTGGGATTGATAGTAAAGTGTCAGTCTTTGCTGATGACACCAAACTATGTAGGATATTAAAAACTGACCTTGATAGTACAATATTACAAAAAGATCTGGATGTCAGAATGGGCAGATACTTGGCAAATGAGATTTAATGTTGATAAATGTAAAGTAATGCACCTAGGACGGAGTAATCCTATAACTGCGTATACATTAAATGGAAGTAAACTCGGGACTACAGAACAGGAGAAGGACTTGGGTATTCTTATTACAAATAGGCTGAGCAGCAGCACTCAATGTCAAGCAGCAGCTGCTAAAGCAAACAAGATTTTAGGGTGTATAAAAAGAGAGATTAGATCCCGTGATCCCAACTTATTGTTACCCCTCTATAAATCACTTGTAAGGCCACATCTGGAATATGGGATCCAGTTTTGGGCTCCACATTTTAAAAAGGACATTCAGAAGTTAGAGTCAGTTTAAAGGCGGGCAACTAGACTACTACAAGGAATCGAAGGCCTCCCATATGATGGCAGATTGAAAAAGTTAGATATGTTTAGCTTAGAAAAAAGACGTCTCAGAGGAGATCTCATTTATATGTATAAATACATGTGTGGTCAATATAAAGGACTGGCACATGACTTATTTCTTCCAAAGACAATACTAAGGACCAGGGGGCACTCACTGCGAGTGGAAGAAAAGTGATTAGTGATTCCGACAGCTAAATAGTAAAGAGTTCTTCACAGTCAGACTGTGGAATGCCCTACCACAAGAGGTAGTAATGGCAGATACTATCACAGCTTTTAAAAAAAGGCTGGATGATTTCCTCAGTACACAAAACATTGTTGGTTATAAATGACTTAGTGACCAATCATAGAACTAGTGGAGGAAGGTTGAACTAGATGGACCTAGGTCTTTTTTTCAACCGAAGTAACTATATGTAACTATGTAACTATGTGACAGTGGCAGGAGGAAGGACCCACTTAGGGATGTTAGGGAGCTCAGAGTACAAAGGATAGTGTCAGGTGGTGACCAATATCTCCTCTACCTACTGTAAGGGGTTTCGTACCCTGGCTTCCTTCCACCATTGTGACCTTTGTGTTGTAAGGTGCGCTGGGTGATACCTTGCCTGAGTGTGACAGTGGCTCAGATATGAAGATGAAAACCAGGTTCGGGGGTGAAAAGGTTAATTCATCTCCAGTTGCCATGACTACCATCACTAGCCTGCGATCATGTTGCTGTGGTACTAATCGGGTGGGAAAGAGGGCCCTTTCCCTCTCCTAGCCTTCTGCGTTCGCTATTGATCATGACATATAGGAGGTTAAACAGCCAGCAATAGTGCAGCACGGATGATGCAATGCTCTCAATTAAGCCGAGGTTTGGCGTCGATCATGCGGAAACAGCTTTTGTGCCCCCATGATTGCCATGATGTAACTGTATATCAATTTGTGGGAACCCCTTCC